>NC_092127.1:65205309-65507452 GCF_043159975.1 Macaca nemestrina | reverse complement strand
TTCCTCTAGCATTGTTGTTTTTGTCTCCTCTGTTGACTTTGAGTTTTCTTAAAGATTTCTTCTTAAATAGCATGCGAGGCTTACTTCCTTCTTTTTCCTCCCTCCGTCTCTTCTTTCTTGCTTTCTTGCTTTCTCTTTCTTTTCTACTGTAATCCCTGTTATATAAGTGCCATATTGATTCAGTGGAAAAGTGAAGGAGGAGGAGGAGTATTCTGTATTCTGTGATTAGGTCTTTGTCTTCTTTTGAGCCTATATTCCTGGTTTGTGATCTTCACAAGTGTTTCTGAAGTTTCCCCCCACATCTCTTAGACTGCAGGGATCAGGAGTTGAGGTGGAGTTGGGTATTTTTCTTCTCTCACATGGAACACTAGAAAGGGACTAGTGTTGAGTGCTTTCCTTTCCCCATATTGAAGGATATAGGGCTAAAGTTGGGTATTTCCCTTCCTCTAAGCAAGTTAACCTCTGACAAAAAAATTTTGCTTGATGGCAAGCTATACTAAGGAGATCAGAGAGCTCTTAGTGTATTTCAGAATGGTTTTTTGTCTCCTCTTTGTGCTAGAAAAACAAGGGTAGTTTACTCTGATCTTCATAGTAAGAACTTCTTGAGGCTCTAGGAGGAAAAACTTAAGAAAGTCTGATTTCCCCTGATACTCCCCTCACTTTTTGGAAATTTAAACTCTCTAGCTTGTCCACAGTGAGCCTCCAGCATTTGACCAACTATAGTGTTTCTACTGGTATTGACTCCAGGTGAAAATGGAAGACAGGGGAATAAAGAGAAGCACAGCTTGCCACTTCTGCTCCTGGTAAGCTGTGCTTCTCTTTATTCACTGTTTTCCATTTTGGGGGACAGCTGTTTGTCTTGGACATCACTTTTTCATGGATCTAAGGTTTGTTAATTTTACAATTTTATAATTTTTGTGTGTCTACGTGAGGATGGGAGTGACAACTTTCAAATTCTTTACATATTGGATCAGAAATAAAAGTGTCCCAATGTTTTCAACATAATATGGAAATTAATGTAAATATCCACCAATGGGGATTTAATAAATTTAATAAGTTATGATTAAATACATAGGCAACAAAGAATAGGTTAAGAACTCTGCTTAGGATGGTGAAAGTTCTGAGATTTACTTCACTTAAAAACTATCAAGTTAGTTAATCATAGTTTCATGGATGGAAGCCATGAGATTCTTGGATCAAAGACAAAGCACTTGATTATTCACAATACAGCAGGCAAGGGCATCATGTATGCATAGGTTCACCTTGTCCCCCATTTCTATGGAGACAAGGTACAGGAGTGCATATGGATCCTGCACATACAGTCATGTTGCATCATGGCTCATGGACCTCAAACTTAGAAAACTCAACTCTTTCATAATCAACTGCAAACAAATCTGTTATTTTTCCATAGAGATATGCTATCTTTATTTTCCTTGGACAGTAAAGACATCTTCCCTCTGCCTGGAAGATATTTACAATCTCTATTTTTCAAAGAAGTTTGCTATACAAACATTCTAGAAAAGTCTGTCACAAAAACAGCCAGTACATCTGTTCATAAGATTTGCAGTAACACGAGAGAAACATGGAGATTGTCTCTCAAAATTTTCAGGATCTGGAACTAAACTATCTCACTTCGGCTACCTCTAATGTCTTTTATCTCTGTGATCTCGTGCAAAGTTAATGAATCTCTCTGTCCTTCAGTTTCCTTATATGTAAAATGGGTTTAATAATTGTACTATTAGGAATTGAAGTGATTAGAGTATTAGAAAAGTACCAAAATCCCCAGCCTAGCCAACGTGGTGAAACCCCATCTCTACTAAAAATACAAAAATCAGCTGGGCATGGTGATGCACACTTATGATTCCAGATACTTGGGAGGCCGAGGTAGGAGGATCACTTAAACTCTGGAGGTGGAGGCTACAGTGAGCTGAGATCATGCCACTGCACTGCAGCCTGTATGACAGAGTGAGACTCCATCTAAAAGAAAAAGAAAGGAAGACAGAAAGAAAGAAGAAAGAGAGAGAGAGAGAGAGAGAGAGAGAGAGAGAGAGAGAAAGAAAGGAAAGAAAGAAAGAAAGAAAGAAAGAAAGAAAGAAAGAAAGAAAGGAAGGAAGGAAGGAAGGAAGGAAGGAAGGAAGGAAGGAAGGAAGGAAGGAAGGAAGGAAAGAAGGGAAATTCAACTAAATGTTTAAACATATTAGCTGGTACTATAATTATGATGCAGTGATACAAGTGAATTCTGTCTATCTCTTATACACGAATGAAACAAAGCTATGGAATTATATCTAAGATGTATTTTAAGTGGGAATAAACCAAAGTCCAAAGCACTATAGAGTGAACTACCATCTGTTTGAAATCAAAGTAAAACCTAAATGTACATACAGACCCACATATATAGATGCTTATTACATATGCCTAGGCTGTCTCTAGTAGGATACTCACATACTGAAAATTCAGCTTGCCTCTAAAGAGTAGAGCTCATGGCTAGGGAAAAGGGTAAAAAGAAAACATACTTTTCTCTCTAATCTCCTTAGTAATTTTTGAACATTGTAGTATGTGAGCGTATTAACTATTTTAAAATGTTTAATAAAATAAACTATATGGATAGTTTATTTTTAGGAAAATGTCTTTGTTTATGAGGAAAACTCAACTGTTTATGTGTTGAGATTTATATGTGATTAGAACAAATACAACCTATTAAAATACCAAGTCATTTTAATAATGTAGAGTTCTGAATTGGTTATACAAAATTTTGAATAAAGAAGATCTTCAATATAAATACAGGTAAACGTTAGAATTATAACCAGGATTATGTGTTTGGTAGTTTCAAGTTGAATCAACTTGGTTGAAATGATTTAGTGACTTTTGATTCTTGCAGGATTAACTCATTAAGCTTCCTTTCAAATTTTGGTTTTGTCCTATTCCAGACTCAAAATCTATATTTCAAACAAAACCAGAACCTTTTAAAAAAGACTCTATTGAATTTCCTGTGCACTTGTGAATGTCAGTGGTTTTTATCATCAAACCACAAAAAAAGCAGGATTAAGATACGTGGACCTTGCAGTGATGGTGAAAACTTCACATTAATTATGGATGAAAGACTCAGCAGAACTGAGCAAGTTCAGATTAAGTTTGGCAAATTTATTGTTAGTTTCCAGAAAACTAGCCAAGTATTACAGGGTGGGGGTTACCCATTCTCTCCCCTCTACCAACACATGTTTCCCTTTGCATCAATTATGTCATTGAGATTTTGGCAATTTTGCCTTGGATTTATGGGACTTGGAAAGAAGGCTAATGACTGCAGCCTCTTGGGCTCTCTTTTCTGTGGAAGCATTCTCCTTGAAGTTGTCATTTTAAAATATACTATTGCTGATATCTGCCTCTTGTACTTAATCTCACCCTTGAAATGTCCCAGATCTTGTGATGTGGCTAGCTCTCAGAAAAATATTGCTGCTGCTAGATAGCCAAGAACTTTTAATATTGATATAGTATTTTCAAAATAGTCATTGCCTGTTCTAAAATATTATGAAAATATGTTTCATTATATGAAACTTTTCAGTAGTCCTGGTATCATCTACAGTTCAGTCTTTATCACCCCGCATGGCAACAACGATGGATATTCACATTTGGAAGATAGTTGAGTTCAGATCTGGATTTTTACCTCCTTTACCTGCTGTGCAAACTTAGAAAATTACTACACATTCCTGAGCATCACTTTCACTAGAAGAAACTGGGTTTAATCAATTCATAACAGTCAGACTCCTGGGAAAAAAGAAGCGTATTCAATAGTATTAAATAAAGCAAATTTAATGAAGAGGCTCTTTACAAGGTTGTGAGCAGAGTTCAAAGGAAACCAGCAAGTGAGAATGGAAAAGCCCAGAGTCAGCACCACCAGTAACACACTACTATCTCCATGCTTGAAGAGCAAGGAAAGGGCATGGTTACCAGAACCAAGCAAGAATGCTGCTATGGGAGAAGGTTACCCAGTAGGAGCTAAATAAATGGAAATACAATATGTGCAATGTGTTTAGAAAAATAAAACTAGTACAGAGGCATACAATTGTGTTTAAGTAACTAAAATATTCATAGAGGAGAAAAGTAAAATTTGGAAAGATGTCAACAATTGGGCACTGGTGATAGGAATAACTGTTTTTTGCTTAGAAAAGAGAAATAACAACGGAATTTACCCAGAATTTACTTACGTGTTGTACAAATTAAAATTTTTAAATTGGGATATAACAAATCAAAGGAAAATAACTATACCTCTGAAACAAACCCAAATGTATAAAAGGAGTCACTATAGGATAAAAAAAAAAAATCTTCTGAGAGGAAGATGAATTTTTCAATAAATATTGCTTAGAAAGTTGGCCAAGAGTTTGGGAAAGATTGGATGCTTACTTTTAATATACAATACAATAAATAAATGTCTAAATAAATAATATAAAGTCCTAGAAACAATGAATTCTGTATAATCAACAGAAAATATTTGCAAGTATAGAATTGATCTGAAGCTATTTTTGTTATCCTTTCATTTTTTGAAGTTTTTATGTATTTTCTACCTCCCATTGTATTCTATTCCTTTGTGCTTGAGTTATTTAGAAAGGTATCTTTTCTTTATTATTTTAGTATAATTTTTATAAAGTATACATTTTTGTTTCCACTTTTTTATGATTTAGTCAGAGAACATTTTTCTATATTATGTATTTTTAAAAACTAATTGAAACTTGCTTTATAGGCTAGTTGTGGTTAATTTTTTTAAATGCTGCCTGAATAATTTTTGATCAAGTATTCAAAAGCAAATGCAACAAAACCAAAAAAAGACAAATGGGACCTTTTTAAAAGAAAAAGTCTACACAGCCAAAGGAACAATCAACATAGTAAACAGATAACCTATAGAATGGGAAAAGCAGATTTTCAAACTATGCATCAAACAAAGAGCTAAATAGTACATCAAACAAAGAGCTAAAATACCCAGATGATATGGTTTGGCTCTGTGTCTCCACTCAAATCTCATCTCAAACTGTAAACCCCATGTGTCAAGGGAGGAACCTGGTGGGAGGCAATTGGATCACAGGGTGGTTTCCCCCATGTTGTTCTTGTGATGGTGGGGGGAGTTCTTATGAGATCTTGATGGTATAAAAGTGGCAGTTTCCCCTGTGCTCTCTTTTTTCTCCTGCTGCCATGTAAGGAAGGTGCCTTCTCCCCTTCTGCCTTCCACCATAATTGCCCCGCCATGTGGGACTCTGAGTTAATTAAATCTTTCATTTATAAATAACCCAGTCTCAAGTAGTATCTTTATAGTAGTGTGAAAACTGACTAATACCGCAGAATCTACAAGGAACTCAAACAACTCAACAATGGCAATGAAATAAGCCCATTAAAGAGCAGGCAAAAGATGTGAACATTTTTCAAAAGAAGACATACAAGTGACCAAGAAACATATGCAAAAAATGCTTAACATCACCAATCATCGGAGAAATGCAAATCAAAACCACCATGAGATACCATCTGACATCAATTAGAATGGTGATTATTAAAAAGTCATAAATAAACAGTTATTGGTGAGGATGCAGAGCAAAGGAAATGCTTAGATGCTGTCGGTGAGAATGTAAACTAGTACAACCCTCCTACTGGATATATACCTAAAGGGAAAGAAATCATTCTGTTAAGAAGACATCTCTACTCTTATGTTTATCACAACACTACTTATAATAGCAAAGATATGGAATCAACCTAAGAGTCCATCAATGGAGAATTGGATTAAAATATGTTTTATATATATATACATGGACACATATATATACATATATATATACGGACACACATATATGTATGTCAAATACCACATGCTCTCAATTACAAGTGGGAGCTAAACAATGGGTACACATGGACAGAGTGGAATAATAGACACTGAAGACTACAAGAGGTGGAAGAGTGAAAGAGGGGCAAAGGTTGAAAGTTACCTATTGGGTAAAATATTCACTGACTCTTTGGATGATGAGTACACTAGAAGCCCAGACTCCACGACTCTATAATATATGCATGTACGAAATCTGCACTCATGTCCCCAGAAATAAAAATTAAAAACTGGCAAACATTAAACATGCTGCCTGCCTGAGTACTTGAAAGACTATATTCTCTATTTTTAGGGCAATATGCTCTTTATATTTATTGTTTCAAAAATCTTTTATTGGGGGTGTAAAAGTCTTCAAAGGGTAATTAGGTAAGAATTGATTTTTCAGTTCCTTGAACTTTGTATGTATTCTTTCCTCAAATCTAACTCCCTGATAACTTATTAGAAAGGTTATTATGCATCCTTTCTTTGCCTTTTGTCATTTCCTCTTTACCTGTTGATATGATTTGGCTGTGTCCCCACCCAAATCTCATCTTGAATTGTAACTCCCACAACTCCCACATCTCATGGAAGGGACCCAGTGGGAGTAATTGCATCATGGGGGGCAGGTCTTTCTCATGGTGTTCTCATGACAGTGAATATGTTTCACAAGATCTGATGGTTCTATAATGAGCTGCAAAAGCTCTCTCTCTTTACTTGCTGCCATCCATGTAAGATGTGACTTGTGCCTCCGTGCCTTCTGCCTTGATTGTGAGGCCTCCCCAGTCATGCAGATCTGTAAGTCCATTAAACTTCTTTCTTTTCTAAGTTGCCCAGTCTTGGGTATATCTTTATCATCTGAGTGAAAATGGACTAATACACCTATCTTCTGTTTTTCTCTGCAAAGTCATACCTCTCACCAATCTAAGTCTTGCTATTGTGCAATGCCCTGCGTGAAAAACTTCCAAAGTAGTAGTTTAAAATATGGCTGGCGTTGAAAAAGGAAATGATTTCAATTCCTGCGTAATAAGTACTTTTGAAAGACAAGTAGTGTTTGGCCAGGCGCGGTGGCTCACCCCTATAATCCCAGCATTTTGGGAGGCCAAGGCGGGCTGATCACGAGGTCAGGAGTTTGAGACCAGCCTGGCCAACATGGTGAAACCCAGTGTCTACTAAAAATACAAAAAAAAAATTAACTGGGCATGGTGGTGTGTGCCTGTAATCCCAGCTACTTGGGAGACTGAGGCAGGAGAATAGTTTGAATACACGAGGCAGAGATTGCAGTGAGCCAAGATCACTGCAGGAGCCATTGCACTCCAGCTTGGGTGAGGGTTAGACTCTGCCTCAAAAAGGAAAAAAAAAAAAAAGACAAGTAGTTTCCAAATTATTTTCTGAAAACAAAATATAAGTATTTTATATATAAAAATATATGTTATATTGTTTATATAAATGTATATTATATTGTTTATATAAATATATATATATATATATATTTCATTCACACACCTAGCATATGCATCTTTAATCAACCAAAAGAAAAACAAAAGTCCCCATGTACAAGTGAAAAAAATCCAAAGTGTTGACACAGGCATAACTGATATCAACTGCATTTATATACAGCTAAATAAGCTCAAGAAAACTCTTCTATATGTATACACAAAAGTCATTTATTATGAGGTCTATATACATTTATTCCCTCAGAAGCCTTTAGTGCCACCTCTAGGTAAAGACACCAACACTTCATTTACATATCTTATAAAAATAAAAAAACTGTTTCCAGGGTTGACAATACTGTGCATCCTATATTCAGACCATGTAGTTTCTACTGAATATAAGTTTTGTTAAAAGACAAAACTGTTAAATATAACTATAGCTACAATGTGCTAAGTGATACATAGTATACAAGGCTGCAAATTGTAACATCAAAACAAAAAATGTAACACCAAAAACAAAAACATCAATAACATAACATCAAAAACCTGTAACTGCTATATATATAGTAGTTATTTTTATATATGTATAGGTAGTATAGTGGTTATATTATATATACACACACACATATAATATAGTGGTTATATATAATATATATTAATGTCTACTGTTGAATATATATATATATATATATGTAGTGTCTTCTTGCTGTTTTCCTTTGTGATTCAACAGTTTTTTGTAGTACTATGCTTTGATTCAGTTATCTATAATAATCTGTTTTGATAATGACTTAACTTCTGTTGCATATAAAAAGCTCTAGACTTTCACTTTTCCCTCACTACATTTTATAATTTTATGTCACAATTTGCATCTTTTTACATTGTTTATAACTTAGCAAATTAATGTAGCTATATTCAATAAAAGCATAGTACTACAGAAAACTACTGAATCACATAGGAAAACAGTAAGAAAGGAAGAAAAGAACCAAAGAAATACAAGCAGCCAACAGGAAACAATTAACAAAATGGCAATAATAAGTTTTTAATCTATCTGTAGTAACTTTAAATGTAATAGATTAAATTATCCAATCAAAAGACATAGAGTGACTGAATAAATAAAAAGTAAGATCCAACTATATGCTGTCTGTGAGACTCATTTTCACTTTAAGGATGTACATAGGCTGAATGTAAAAGGATAAAAAAAATACTTCATGCAAATGGCAACCAAAAGGGAGGAGAGCTGGGCATATACATTAGAATAAAAAAGGCCTTAAGTAAATAGCTGTCAGAAGAGACAAAGACTTTCATTATATAATGAGAAAGGAGTCAATTCACAATTGTAAATATATTTGCACCCAACATTAGAGCACCTAAATATGTAAAGCAAATATTAAGAGGACTGAAAGGAAAAACAAGTAATACAATAATAGCACAAGAGTTTAAATCTATTTTTTAACAATGAATAGATCCTCCAGACTGAAAATCAATAAGGAAAATCCAGACATGAATATAACAATAGATCAAATGAACCTAACAGATCTGTGCAGATCATTCCATACAACAGCAGCAGAATACATATTCTTAAGTGCACATAAAACATTATATTAATTATATTTTAGGCCACAAAACAGAACAGTAATTATGCATTCTCTCTTTGGCCCTTTGTCATCTCCTCTTTACTTACCTTCTTCTTTCCTCTCCAAAGGAAATTAAGAAATATAAGAAGATTGAAATCATATCAAATATCTTTTCTGACCACAATGGTATAAAACTAAAAAATCAATTACAGAAAGCATATTGGAGAATTCACAAATATGTGGAAATTAAACAACATGTTCCTGAAAAACCAATGGATCAAAAAAAGAAGTGAAAAAAAAATGAAAAACAATTTAAAACAAACAAAAATGAAAAAATAATATGCCAAAATTTATGAAATGCAGTTAAAGCAGTTCTAAGAAGAAAGTTAATAGCAATAAAAAAGAAAAGCACTCAAATAGAAAACCTAAATCTATGCCTTGAAGACCTAGAGAAAAAGAACAAAGTGCGGGATACAGTGTCTCATGCCTGTAATCTCAGCACTTTGGGATACTGAGGCGGGCGGATTGCCTGAAGTCAGGAGTTCGAGACCAGCCTTTCCAACATGGTGAAACCCCGTCTCTACTGAAAATGCAAAAATTAGCCAGGCATGGCAGTGGGTGCCTGTAATCCTAGGTACTCGGGAGACTGAGGCAGTAGAATGGCTTGAACTCAGGAGGTGGAGGTTGCAGTAAGCCAAGGCCATTCTGGTGATGTCTCAGACAAAAATGAAAAACATAATATTGGACAATGAAGAAATAGTGATCCTTGTAATCATGTGGCAAAGAACATGGCTGAATTATGTTTATGTCCTACTGCTTTGTGGTAGAACTTATAAGCAATGAAATTCAATATATGGCTGGGGAAATATCCATGCAAAGTGTTAAAGCAGCAGCCTGGTTTCTCTTGACTCCCTCTTATGAAATACCAGAAGAAAGAAATGAGTTGAAGACATAGTTGTTAATCAAAAGGGAAGCAGAACTTTAAAATTTGAAAATTTCTAAGCCTAGCCATATTGGAAAAAATTAGAAAGCCTGTTTATGAGAGAATAAGGGTTTGGCCAAGTGTATTAGGGTTCCCTAGAGGGAGAGAACTAATAGGACATGTGTATATATATATATTTATTAAGTATCAACTTACATGATCCCAAGGTCCCAAAATAGGCTGGCAAAAGTGATTAACAGTAGGTCCTGGCTTTGGTTGAGAATTAGATGGTTACAAGAGTGCTTGGTTTGGCCCATTGTGGAGCCTCCAGTTGATTATTGTGTAGGGAGGGTATAGCCACAGTTTTGCCATCAAGATATTTTTGTTGTTATTGACTATGATCAGTTTTCCAGGAAGCAATAGCTCTGGTTTCTTCATTCAGGGCCTTCACTACTTCAACTCTGTACCCATTAGGCTTGAGGCCATTTTAAGAGGCAAGGTTGAATACACAAGCTCAAGCTTCATTGAGAATGTAATCAATGACAGTAAAATTCCTTGACTCTGTTTTATCTCCTCCATGTTAAATAAAGCATGCTAATAGTGATATGGACAATGAAGCCCAGGCTGAGGTGGTCTCAGATGGAGATGAGGAACTTATTGGGAACTGGAGCAAAGGTTGCTCTTGCTGTGCTTTAGCAGGGAGACTGGTGGCATTTTGTCCCTGCCCTAGAGATCTGTGGAACTTTGAACTTCACAGAAATGATTCAGGGTATCTGACGGGAGAAATTTCTAAACAGCAAAGCATTCAAGATGTGACCTGGGTACTCTTAAAGGCATTCAGTTATAAGTATTCACAAAGAGATGGTTTGAAATTGCAACTTATGTTTGAAAAAGAAGCAGAGCATAAAAGTCTGGAAAATTTGCAGCATAACATTGCAATAGAAATGAAAACCACATTTTCTGGGGAGAAATTCAAGTTGGCTACAAACATTTGCATAAGTAATGAGGAGCTGAATGTTAATCACCAAGACAATGGGGAAAATGTCTCCAGAGCATGTCCGAGATCTTGGTGGCAGCCCTTCTCATCACAGGCATGGAGGCCTAGGAGGGAAAAATAGCTTCATGGACTCTGTGCAACCTTGGGACTTGATGCCCTTTGTCCCAGCTGTGGCTAAAAGAGGCCAAGGTACAGCTTGAGCCATTGCTTCAGAGGGTGCATGTGATATTAGACCATAGTTTTCTTTCTGCCAGTGAAGGTTGGATTAACCCTTAATTATTCCTAAGGGTAGTCACAAATGTAGAGGCAAAAGAAGACTGGCATCTTTAAAATAGAGGAAGTTGACAACTCCAGAGAGGAACGGGGTAAGCAAACGCTATGGAATTATGTTTGTAAAAAGAAGATGGGAAAATGCAAAATCCGTAGTATTATATGATTGAGAGAAAGTGTAAATGAAGATTGGATGACGATAATATTATTTGTTTTCTTTTTTCTTTCTTTCTTTTTTTTTTTTTGGCCAGGATGCCAACAGAAGATAGTTTTCATACTAAAAATAAAAAGCTAAAGTATGAAGATTCAAAAATCCTCATACTTAGGCACAATGAAATTGCAAACTTACACATTTTCTTATACAGGTGAACATATGATTGGATAACACTTAACTGTAAACAAAATATCCTATAAGACTAACAAAATAATGTATTTCTGAGTGCATTTGTGAGATGTGCACTTGTGCTTTGTCAGCTACTCTAAGCGCTTGCTGTGGTTCAGTAAATCAAAGTGACACTGATAAATGTCACATTGCTGGTTTTGGGGAAAGAAAGCAAAATGAAACAAAACAAACCTAAAAATATATGGTATTAGTGTATTCTCGCCCAAACCACCTCTGTAAATGTTTTGAGATAAGAGCATTTAAGGAAACATTCTCGTTTTGGCTTGGGAAAGGGCAGAGGTATAGAAGTTTATCTATGAAAGAATGGGGAGTGGTCTGTTTGCCTCAGGCCAATAGGGTGCATTTGATTAGCGGGAGAAAAGAAACCAACAACAAAAACAGCCTTTAGATAGCTTTCCTGGAGTGTTGACTGCCCATACTAAATCATCAACACCTCACTGCACACCATTGCCAGGAGAGAAGAAAACATCCTTCTCTTTCATTTTTTTCTTCCTTTAAAAGGCCAAACATGCTGTCTTTGGATTGAGTTCAATCCTGCTTTAATTCATTAAAAAGTGAAACAAAATCACCATTTACATCCTTGACAGCTGGCAGGTTTTATGTGTTCTTACTACCCCTGCCAAGTAGCAAAGGTTTCATTCAGTTCAGTCACGGATCCTTGGAGAGCTCCAAGTGTGGAGCCCAACAAAACACAGTGGTAACAATGACACAGAAACCTGCGGGCATGAGGTATTATGCCAATGCGCCGGTGTGTAGGAAGTCATAACTTTTAAAAACTTCAAAAAGAAACTCCAACAAAAGCTTTGAGAGGGCCCAGATCCTGGGAAGCTTCGGTACCAGTGGGGGTAGAAGTGTATTAAAATGGTGTTGATTCTTTTTAATATGATTCTAGCTATCTAAAGTAAGAAATGTATTTTGAAGAGCACATAAAAAGCAGTTGATAATTAAATTATCTTTCATCTTTAAAAAATATAGAGAGCAATGGAACTTGTCATAGGCGAATGTAACTAAAATTGAGAATTGGACCCTAGAACAATTCTTGGAATTTAAAACATACTTGCTTTTATTTAAAAAAAAAAAAAAAAACAAACTACTAATTTCTTAAATGCATGAGGCTTTAGTATGGGTGTGGTAAGGAAAGAAATCATGAATTTTGAACTTCCTTTTGTTACTTAAAAACAGAAAAAACAATTATATAAATGTCTATAAGAAATGACTAGTTGTAAATTAATTATGGTAAAGTTTAGGCTTCTCTTTCTAATTGTACTTTTCTTTTGGCTTGAACAGGAACTCGGTTAATTATGTGTAGTTATCACAAGCCTTGCAGTGAGAGCGAATGTGGGTTAACAGGGTAACTAAATGTTAATTGCATTTCTTAACTCAGATTAGTTTCCACAGGCACCAAATGGTTGTCCTTCTCCAAAGGCCAAAGCCTAGTGTTTAGAGATCTACTTTTGGAATCTGACTCTCAGTTTCTATTCCACTTTTACCTTAGCAGATGTGTGATTTTAGGGATGTTCCTTAATTTTTCTAGACTTCAATATCTTAAATTATAAACTGGAATAAAATAAGACTACTCCTACAGTTAGAATAAAGATTAAATAAGATAATGATATAAAATGTTTAAACAAGTGCCTGGCACATTGAAGCATTCGAAAATGTTAATGATAATTATTACCACAATGTAAGGTATATTTTTCATTTACTAGTCTCTAGAAGTACTAGCTTAAATGATAAATTCAAATGCCAGGTCAAGTACTTTGTGATCCTTGGCTACGAAGGCCAAATGACTTGCAAACTAGACATGGATGCCACTGTTCATTACTGATAGTGCTTTGAGGTAGAATCAGAATTTTAACTTAACCCTCTACTTTTGGTTTATACTTAGTGCTTTTTGACTAAATGAAGGGTAGAAACAAAACTACAATCGGGTTTTAGCACCAAAAATAAATTTTTTATTTAATTAGTGCACTTGTGTGTGTACTTATATGTGTGTGTGCATTGTGTGTGCATATTGTATATATTCGGGCTTTGAATACAACATCCCTGCTGTTACCAAGGACATCTAAAAGGGATCCACAGCCACTTTCATAATCGAGTCTCAATCCAGCCCAGCAGTATTGCTAGATTAATAGAGTTGGCTTTATTAAATTAAGAAACTGCTTTATACATGAGAAACTATTCACCAATCTTCACTATATTATTAAAAAATAGTTGTTTTGTAAATCATAGATTATTTATATTACTTGACTGGGTCAGTTTCATGTAGTTTTGGTTAGTTATTTTTATATGTCCGTTATTTTATGATCTCTACTTCTTATCTCCTGTAGAAGAAATGGCTCAGAGCTGCAACTACAGCCCAGAAATAGAACTACTTTTGGCTGTGAAACAAAAAGCCAGAGGCATTGGACTTTTCCGGCAAAATGTAATCAGTATGGCATGTGTTTAGCCTTTGGTTATTTCATTTATTAAGCTAGGAAGTTCTTAAAAACAACTTGCTTTGAGAAAACCATGTTACTGCTTTGTGCCTGTGCAAGATACTGTTTGTTGAAGTTTAAAATACATATATAATCCTAGGGTTAGCACTGGCCAATAAAATTAATTTACAGAAAAACAATGAAGTGACTTCTAGTCATTATAAATTTTGAGTTCTATTTTTTTAATATCAGTGAGGGAAGATGAGAGACCTATTTTGTTTCCAACCAGATCTTATAGTGAGAAATTTAGTGGGCAATAAGCTTTGGAATACATTTTTATATAGCAAGTAAGACCAAGAAATTTTTTAGTTTAGAGGTTTGTGAGACTCCTGAAGGTTTTGAACTGATACAGAATTACAAACTTCAACATAAGTAGAAGACAATGGAAAGGCAGAATCACAAAAGATGTCACAGCAGTTCTCTGTGTGGATTGTTAAATTTCTCACATAAATTTAGACACAATTTTAAAGTCTATTTTTTATAGGCATGTATGCTTTGAGCAAAAGAGAGTTATCATGATGAAGACATTGGTCCAAAAGAAAGATATTTCCAACACCTCAAAGGCAATATATTTAGAAGTGAAGTCCTACTTCATAAAATACTTCTTCCTTCTAACAGGACCATTTTTATGAGGTGTTAAAATGTAATTTTCTGTAAAACACAGTTCTTCTATAAATAAAAAATAAACACAGGTCAACAATTGTATTCAGCTCATTAATTAATGAGGGAACCAGTGAGACACTAAGATTGGTTCAAAAAGCTTTGAGAAGATGAATATCTAAAAACAATTTAATAAAGGACAGTTTGGATAAGATTGCAAGTTTAGGTACAATGCTGGTTAATCTCCTAAAGAACAAACATCCTTAAACTCTTGGATTATCTTTTCTTTTTATAGAAATTGTTTGTATATCTACCAGACAAAATCTGGAAGTTAACTTTAGTAAGTCTGAGACTTTAATCAGTTATAAACAGGGAGTTGAAAAAAGTATGTTCTCATAAGCATTTAAATAATTCTTGCCTGTGCCATTGAAAAAACGTCACTTCATTTTTTTTTTTCTGCTTTATTTTCAACTTTTATATAATTTTTCTTAACAAAATAAAACCACAATTTCGCAAGGCTAGGAATATTGACTTTCTCTCCAGTCTCTCAGGTTGTTTGCTACATCTTGTTGATACATTTTCACATTATTTCCAGCATAATCTTTTTTTTTTTTTTGAGATGGAGTCTCGCTCTGTCGCCCAGGCTGGAGTACAGTGGCATGATCTTGGCTCACTGCAACCTCCACCTCCCGGTTTAAGCAATTCTCTGCCTCAGCCTCCTGAACAGCTGGGATTACAGGTGCCTGCCACCATGCCTGGCTAATTTTAGTATTTTTAGTAGAGATGGGGTTTCACCATCTTGGCCAGGCTGCTCTTGAACTCCTGACCTCATGATCCACCTTCCTCAGCCTCCCAAAGTGCAGCATAATATTTCTAAAGCATGCTCTGTGAGATAAGTGAGATACATAGCCAAGCACATTTAGAAATGTAAACATGTTCTTCTTTTCCCATAACCAATGAAGTTACCATTGGATCTTGGATACAATTAGAATTGATGTGGAAGAATGGAGAGTTCTCTGTTCAGTGTACCTTCTTTGAAGGAACTGTGATACAGATCAAGGACAAAATGGGCCACCATGTTGGGAAGGAACTTCATTAGAGAGATAGCTATGAGCTTGATACTCCTTTTCATTGTAAAAGGCCGTTCCTTCCTTCTTTTCTTCCTTTCTTTCTCTCTCCCTCTTTCTTTCTCTCCTTCCTTCCTTCCTTCCCTCTTTCCTTCCTTCCACCTTCACTCTCTCTCTCTCCTTCCCTCACTCCCTCTTCCTTCCTTCCTTCCCTTGCCTTCCTTCCACCTTCCCTCCCTCCCCCTCCCTTATTTCCTTCCTTCCTTCCTTCCTCTCTCTTTCTCTTCCCTTCATTCCTTCCTTTACTCTCTCTTTATTTGTTCTTTTATTTATTTATTTATTTATTTATTTAATATCTTTCTTTCCTTGGCAGTGAAAAAGTTAAGTTGTTAGACTTATTGTGCTTGGAAATAAGAGATACTCTCCAACTCCCAACTCCCATAGAAGGTGGGGCTGAATCCAGGAGGAAGTTTGAGGAAATAAAAATATGTAAAAAGGGCTGTGTCTCTGTTAATACTAATTTATGTATCAAAATATGAATCTAGATTCTCTAAATTTATCCTAAACTGCCTTTCATATAACATTAAGAGAAGGAACTCCGGGAGACCAAAAACCAAGCCACTAGAATAAGCTCAGCATTTCCCTGAATGTATGGGAATAATTCCTTGCTGCATCTCAAACTTGGATAAGTTATTAACTAATGTTGGAGAAGTGCTGTTATTAAATACATATAATATTAATAATGAGCACCTGGTATATATGAAAAATTTTACCCATGCCAGTGCTAAGATCTTAAAACCAAATAGTCTGTTTGTAAGGCCAATTCATTGACCAAATGGTTTTAACCATTTTCTGTATCTCAGCTTAGATTCATAAACATAAGTCATAAGTAGCTATCTGATTTTTTTTAAGGAATAAGGTTTTATAAAACATTGGATTAATTTTCCCACAAATTTCATGTAAGTGTTGATGATTTGGCAATTGTCTAAATTGGCTATTCTTAGTTTCCCTGAAAATCTCTATGTCTCAAATTTTTATCATGCTTGGGAAAATAAACTTCTAAATGCTAAAAGTGCATGAAGACAGTATAACCCTAAAATATTAAGAGGATACATTTTACTTCTAAATTTTAAAATGTATTGGAGACAGAAGAGTATTAGAAAATTTATTTTTATTAACACTTTGTTTGATGTATATTTAATTCCCAGGGTAATACATTTTTGCATTCCTGTGTGATTGGATGATCTGGTCTTGTCAAAATTGCAAGTCTATGAAGTGTTGAGAATATTATGGTACAGACTTTGTATTAGTTTGCTAGAACTTCCATAACAAAGTATTACAGACGATGTGACATAAGCAACAGAAATTTATTTTCTCCCTGCTCTGGGCATTATAAATCTGAGATCAAGGAGTTGGCAGGGCAGTTTTCTTCTGAGATCTCTCATCTTGGCTTGAAGATGGTCATTTTCTCCTTGTGCCTTCACCTGGTCTTCCCTGTGTGCCTCTGTGTCCTTGCTTCCTCCTCTTATGGGGACACCAATCAGATTGGATTAGAGTCCACCCTAATGACCTCATTTTAACTTAATTACCTCATTAAAGATCCTATCTCCAAATATAGTCACATTAGTCTAGGGCACTGGAGGTTAGGACTACAACACAGGAATTTGGAGAAGGAACACAATTCAGCCCAAAACAGACCCCAAATCTACCCAATAACAAGTTTCAATCTTAGTTGCAATTGAACCAGATTTGGCAAGGACTACCCGACTCAGATTTTCCAGGCATCTAAATGTTTAAATATGTATTGCACATGTGTTTCACATCACCTGCTCTTTTTCCCTGGTGTGCATTGGTTTTAGCTGTCACTCTTTTGGTTTAGAAAATTACTCCACCCAGTTCCACAATTAGCTTTAATGAAGAAGTTAAAAATCACCCTTCTTAATGACTCTCTGCTTAGAATTTGATCACTGAACTTATGTTGATTCATATTTTGAATACTTTCAATCCCAATTTACAGAAACACATAGAAATTAGTGAGTGTTATCAAAAATGTCAATTTCTGATATTTTACTTTCTCATTTTGGTAGTGAAAGAAAACAAAGCATTATGAATTTCCAGGGAAAAAATAGGGCTCTCACTGGGATAAATACAGGGAAGAGAAATTGACCCTTTAAGAAGGGACATGGATCCTTAAGTGGTACCATTGTTTACTGAGGAGACTCAATAAACCTAAGATTGTTTCATGCTTTAACCATTTACCACCTTTGGAGGTGCTATAATAAAATCTCCCTTCTCTGTTGGAAAACATTTTGGGAAGATTTAATGACCTCTTAGGCAATTTTAGTAATCAAAATTTTAGTTAAAAGATACAACGTTTCAGTTGTATGGGAGGAATGAGTTCAAGAGATTTATTGTATAACATGGTGACCACAGTTAATAACAATGTATTTTGTTCTTGAAAATAACTAAGAATGTAGATTGTAAGTGTTGTCACCACAAAAAATGATATGTGAGTTAGTGAATATGCTAATTATCTAATTGAGCCATTTCACAATGTACATAAATTTTAAAAATCATGTTGTATCTGATAAATATATGCAATTTTTGTCCACTGAAAAATAAATTAAAAAGAAAGAATGAAAGAGTCTCTTCTAATTTATAACTTCAGTATTATATTTGATATTAATATTATATTTGATATATAATTCTCCATTACTGGAAACAAAAAGTTGTAAGTATTCCATAATCTAAAGTTAGTCCCTGAGCAACTGACTATATTTTTTCCCTTCCCCTATTGCTGGCCTGCTCTGAAGTGGCCAGCTTTCTCCACCCTGAAATCAGTCCAATCTTTTATTCCCCTTCTCAGAGGTGCAGGGAAGATTACAAGTGATTCTTGTGAAGTACTCTCTCGTCTTGGATTTGCAATCTTCCCCACAGGCTGAGTCATTCTTTCAAGGCTTCTTACAGATGATGGTCATATAAATAGAGAAAGGAGAATGGAGGTTGATGTGCTGGTTGGAGGCCCTAAAGGAAGAAGTTATTTGTGGCCTTCTGTAGATTGTAGAATAATTAGCAAGTGTTGTCTCCAGTTCATGGCCTTAGTTTCCAAATTCAGGGCACTTAACATGCTATTATATTAGTGAAAGATTCATTCATTCAGAAAACAGCTATGGTGGAAATGGCCAACTTGTAAGACATTGAATTCTGACCAACTGCCTTGAAATTTCCTTGGAAGTCTATATTTTTTAAAGTTTGAATGTGGAAATGAAAGACTTATTCAAAACAGATTTTCTCAGTTCTTAAAATCTCTAAAAAGAAACCTATTTTTATGGCAGATCCTCACTAATTTTCATGACACATAGTAGTCTAGGTTAAGTCCCCATTTTGTAAATGTAAATTGTGTACTATTAGATGTCTCTTTAGCTTTAATTTCTGCATATTTTGAATAATATGCATGCTTGCCCTACTAATATAAATATTACAGTATTTTTAGGATTAAAAAAACCAAGATGGATATTTAATTGTTTAATAAACTGCAAAATGCTAACACAGCATAGTGGGGTTTTCTTTTTTGGTTCTATTTATTTCAAAACTTATTTGTGTATAAAAGTGACTCCGCAAAGAAGAGTAGGCTTTGGAAGTAATTTAAAAAATCACCCCACCTCAATCTTTTTCCTCTTAGAAGAACTGAAAACAGAATCAACGATAACCTATCACTGAGACCCTGAATAGGAGGGGAACAGACTCCTTTGCCATGCCCTCAAGCAGCCAGACATAAAGAGGGTAGGGGAGAGTCACTAGGCTTCAAGCTGGAACTGAAATTTCATCAGGTCGATTTTCCAAAGAGGGTAGTGATTCAGAATAACAAACTTGTATTTGGTCAGTACCGGGTCCGTTCCTCACTCATATATACTGTGATCTTGATCAAGTTGCTAATATGTAAATGTGCATAATAATACCCCTGCATTGGGTGGATAAAAAACCATGTAATATATAAGCATGCAACGTTACCTCATACAATTACACAATAGCTCTAGTTGTGTGTTAGCATTATTTGAAGGGCTCTCCATGTTTGGTGTCATTTATATAGTTACAAGTGCTTTACGTATCTTACTTACATTGTGGGTTGACATGTGCTATATGCTTTTTAAGCTAAATGGTAGTTAGCTGTAAGAAAAGCTAGCAAAAGCGAAATTTGTCCAGTTTTTCTTAAAAGTTCAGTGCTTTCAACCACGAATTGGAAAGCATGGCAACATCGGGGAAGTCAGCAGAGGGCCGGAAGAGCTGTCGACCACAGAATGAGGGTTTTCCCCCTGGCTGCATAATTACTGGCATCTGTAAGCACAGTCTTTTGTGCGGGTTTCCTTGGACACATGCTGCATTACTATTTAACTGATCCTTTTTCGGTATTATTCTACTGGACATGAAGTGTGTTCGTTTCACTCTCGATATCCAGTTTCAAGGCTGAAGAACCACATACTGATGGCTAGAATGAAAGATCTATTTACTTTCTCTGAACAGATTTTATAAGAATGCTTCTTGATAGACTTCTTTTTAATCTTATAATATGATAAATCTTGAAAAGATATTAGATGTAACTGAACCTACAGTTTTCAGAGTGTTCTGCAGAATCTAAATATATGCTGTCAGAGGATAAAAAGATTTCCTTGGGGGGTAAAATTTGGGAAATGTTGGGATTTAGAAATTAAACAAGTTTCTTTGCTACAAGAGTATAAAAACTCTGTAGTACTCTAATGTGCTCACTAAATTTCCAAGAAGGATATAGAGAACGTAGTGTGTGTCTATTTTCCTAGGAACACTTTCATGGAGCTTCTCCTGAGGATACTACTCCATGGAACATACATTAAGAAATAGTGCTCCAAGTCTACCACCCTCATTATTCAGATAAGGAAACTGTGGCCCAGAAAGATGACCCTGGAGTCCTAATGTGAAGTCTGCCTGAAAATTGTCCCCCACCAATTTTCCCTTCATCTACCATATCCAAATAAACCTCAAAGTGTCCTGCTTGAAATGTAACTGACAGCTTCAGTTTCCATAGGTGGGCCATTTCATGGGACATCCTTTTAAACTGATCATAATCTCTTATGCCCCCAATTTTCCTGTGAATTATCTTTTCGCAGTTTTGAGAAAATCACATTTCAATGTTTTTGTTTAATGTTTTATTTCCAAACTCAATATAGATTCTATCTACTCTGTAGCTATATGCCTTTTATTTATTTCTAAATTCATCCATGTGGTGCCCTGTCATAAAATTCATTTGTAAAAGTCCTCTATAAATCTAAGAAATAGGATCTCTTTTTACTGTCATTTGGCTTAGTTTACTCAAGTCGAAGATTAATGACTGGGGATGGAGGGAATGGAGTAGATCTCAATCAAGGGATGCAGTTGTTCTTGAAGAAAGTATTTGGTCTGAATTAGCAGTCTCCATTATATATAGCTTACCACAACCCTGCATTACTCTGGTGTCCGAGAGATCAGTTTGCCTCTGTCTCTGGGAATGATGCCTATTGAGTACAGTCTGTCTTTGTTTTTGTGTTATTTGTCATACCCTTGACTTTGAGAGTGTAAGACTAATGGACAGATGGAGAAACAAATTTTACACATAATTTATCCTTTCTCTAACACTATGTCTCTAACTACTAGCCAAATTATCCTCATACTAAAATTATCCCAAAGATTATTAATCTATGCAGAGTTCTCTCAGAAGGACAAAGATCCTTAATCCCCAGAGACTTCTTGGAAGTTTGCATCACGAGCCATGTGTATAGGCACCATATTCTCTTGCAAAACCTCTTTCTGTTTTTTTCTTTTAAAATGTTTTATTGCAGATAAACATTTCTCACAGTGTCTTTAGAGAAACATGTATAAGAGTTGGACAATATTTCTAGGCTATGTTAAATCTGCTGCATCTTTACATCCCAGGAAGAGGTTTCCAACATTATCCTGTGATTACCATCCAATCTGTTGATTTAACAGTTCTATCATCCTTTCAAGTTCTTACTTACAAAATAAAAATTTTATTTTTATTTGCTCTCATAGCTTCCATCTCCTTCTTGTTATCTTATCCTACTATCTTATCTTTCTTAGGATTCTAGAGCTGATAGTTATTTGGAGACCCTTTGAGCCTATGCAAGCTAAGTTTAATAAATAGAGAAAACTTATAAAGTTCTATTTGTTTAGAACAGAGACGCTCTTTTATTTAACTGTATGACCACATAAGATATCTTAATGTGATACTAAGTTGTACTTAGTAGAATATGAATTAATTGTATTAAGCTATGAAATCTTAAAGATTTGTGGAAGAGGTAAAATTGGACAAGTACTCACACTGTATAAAGAGATACATGGCAAATTTTATTTTATAACTTCCTGATTTGGACCAGTGGTCCCAGCTGGGAGTGAATTTACTCACCAGAAGAGATGTGATGATGTTTAGAGATGTTTTGGGTTGTCACAAGTTGGGGAGGCTACTGGCACCTAGCAGATAGAGGCTAGGGATACTGCTAAACATTCTACAAGGTTGTAGGAGTGCCTCCTTACAACAGATTGTCCAGACCAAAATGTCAATAGTGCCACTGTTGAGAAACTCTAATTTAGGTAGCGAGAGTGGATTGTAAGTGCTCTACCTATAGCAGAACACTTGGTAACATATTATTTTGTAAAAGGTATTTAGCAGACTAATGGGAAGTCATGGAAGACTGGCTTGGCTCACAAAATACTAGAATCTTAGTATCAAATAAAATATAATTGAAGTGTCTAAGATTCTGTTACATAATAGCAAAGGTCAATGAGATAAAGTAATCTTTCATTTGCTTCCTTTTTATTTATATTTTCTCATGCAGTCTTTGGTTTTTGACATTCGCTACTTTCTTCAGAATAAGATGATTCTGCTTTTTGTCTGTGACTCATTTGTTCTTAGACATTATTTTTTACTTAAAAATAGGTTCAAATCTTCCAACCTCAAACCAATTGTATTGGCAGGTCTCTCCAATGCCTTGAGATAATTCATGGTACAGACAGCATATTTTCTTTAAAAGTCTTAAATCCCAAGTTATAAAATCCTTATAAATGAATGTTTTCCTTGTGGTGGGAAAATGTCTTATTTTAAAATTGTTTAATAGGCTGCCACTGTCAAATGATAACAGTTAGACACTCAGCCAAGATATTGGTGTTGATGCTAATTCCCTTCTGCTTTTTATAGCCCAGGCATGACTCTCACACACTCAATAGTTTAGTTGTATGCTGTAAACCTTCAAGGGAAGCAGTTCTTGGAAACAACATGATATTATGAGTCTGTTACAGTTATTAAGTTATGGCAGCTAGAGTGGAAATGAATACAACAAAAACAATTTATATAGGAATATGTTTCTCAGTGGATCAGTTTCAATATTGCTCCCTGTGGCTTCATCAACTTTATCCTAAAGGCCAGTGTTTCAGCCATTGTCCATGTGAACATAAATAACACAGTGATGACAGGACTTTTATTTCCTTCAGGTTTAGGTTTGCTATAACTGCGTAACTAAAACTTACGTGACAGGAAATAATGTTCTAAGAGAATCAGGGAAGGTTAATACTAGAAACTGTTTTCTCCAGATCATTCTCATTCCTTACTCTCTTCTTCTGGTGCTGTCACTCTGACCTTCAGATGACTTTGCAGTGCTCTCACACCCTTTCTGGAGTGTACCAAGCCTTCAGGAATTCACAGGGAATTATTGAAGCTATTGATGTCTCGTACAGACAGCTGTCCTTTCTATTCCCTTTCCCAGTAGTTGCCCAGTTACCTTCTAAATCTTCACCCTTTTTTCCACTGTGCAAATTCCTGAGTGTTTGTGAGATATAAACAACCTCATCCTCATAGAGGACAGAAGGCCCTGAACACTTTTTTTAACCTGAATAGACTTTAATTTAATTTACTCTTTTATAGAAGTATAGTTTTACAACATGTATCTGCATTGATTTTAGTGTGGTTTGGAGCACGAGCAGGGTAAAAAGGGTGAGTTAAGGGATGAGGATAATAAGGTCTTGTAACTTTTCAACAAGAGCTGAGTGAGGCAACATTCAGGGATGGAAAAGTAAAGCATGTTTATTTTGTGATATTTTTCCTTACATGAGGAAAGAGAAAAAAAGTGACAAAAAGCTAGAAAAATATTAACTTTACTAAACAAACTCATTTTGAAGTTACATAACATCTGCTCCACAAATATAATGCTAAAAATGTACCCCCTTCTACATTGTATGATAAGCAGGAATAAATAATGGAAAATAGTTATCTAATGGGATTGGATTCTAATGGGAGTGGCTCCTTACAACAGATAATCCAGACCAAAATGTCAATAGTGCCATTGTGGAGAAACTCTGATTTAGGTAATGAGAGTGACTAAGCCAACTCTAGTAATTGCTAAAAAAGACATAATCTGTTTTAAAATTGTAATTTTCACTGTAAGCCTAAAATGTATTATTATTCACCAACATTTTGATATAGAATAATTTTTTTCTAAGTAGGGACCTCTTCTGTTTCATCCTTTCTGAATAATAATGATAAAAATACAAACTATATTCCTTTTGCCATGGGTCACAAAACTTGCTAGTAATTGTTAAATCTTGTCCCTCAGCAAAATTCCAAGATGTATCCAGAACTCAACCGTTTCTCACCACTTCATCTCTACCACTTTAGTCCACTAACTCGCTTCCTGGCCTTCACCTTTGACCCTTCTTTTCTACCCAGCAGCCAGTGTGATTCTTTAAAAGGAGGTCAGATCTGGCCACTCTGCTCAAACTTTCCAGTGACTTTTACTTCATGCAAAATAATACTGAAATTCCTTCTGGTGTTCTGCCAAGTTGTGTGTGACCTGGGCTTCTGTCTGGCTTTCTGACCTCACTTCCTCCCACTCCCCTCTGCCCTGCTCTCCAGCCTCACTGGCTTTCCTGGCCCAGTGACATGGTTTGCTGCGTCCCCACCCAAATCTCATCTCTAATTGTAGTTCCTATAATCACCATGTGTCATGGGAGGAAACTGGTGGGAGGTAATTGAATCATGGAGGCAGTTACCTTCATGTTGTTCTCCTGATAGTGAGTGAGTTCTCACTAGATCTGGTGGTTTTATAAGGGACTTTTCCCCCTTTTGCTTAGCACTTCTCCTTGCTTCTGCCATGTGAAGAAAGGTGTGTTTGCTTCCTTTTCCACCATGACTATAAGTTTCCTGAGGCCTCCCCAGTCATGCTGAACTGTAACTCAATTAAATCTCTTTCCTTCATAAATTACCCAGTCTCGGGTATGTGTTTATTAGCAGCATAAGAACGGGCTAATATACCCAGAAAGCCCACAGCCCAGGCACCCCGCACACACTGTCCCCTTGGTGTGGGAAGCTCTTCTCTCACAGAGACACAAAAAAAGTTTCCCTCTTTTTTTGATGTTTGCTGAGATGCAATTTTCTCAGGGTGCCTTTACTGAGCACACTTTGTGAACAACACATCCTTCCAATCTATCTTTATTGGTTGACACTGATTTTTACTTCATTACCAAGTATAATAGATATTTATACATTCATAGTCCATCTCCCCCACTCGTATGCAAGCTTCCTGAGGGCTAGAATTTCGATGACCTCGTTTGTTGCTGATTATCAGGACTTATGTCCCGAAAATATTGAAGTGCACAATAAATATTTGCTAAATGATCAAACTCCTGAATGAATGAATGAACAAATTCATCATCTAAGACTTATGTTTTTCTAAAGTACAGAAAAAACTTGAAAACAGTAGGAAAGCAATCTGAAAGAAAATGGACTCCTTGTGGATTTGTATAAACCCCCACTCCAATTTTTTATTGTTATCTTGGCTGCACTTGTTTTTCAACAATTTTATTACAGTTCACATGAACGCTTTTGGGAATTGTCGGTAAACAGTGCCTCATTGGGTAGAAGTAGTAACACACAGGCATAACAAAGACAGGTAAAGCACAAGCGTTCAGTACATCTTAATAATATTATGTATACTACATTTTCTCACATATAAATCTGTGTATGTATCACAGATATGAACTGGGATCAGATATATGAACATTAAATGTTCATTAGCTTAAGTGATTATATTATGAGTAATTGCTTTTGTTTTTGCTTTGTGCTTACAATATTTCTTCCCATAATAAATACAGTTAGAAAAAAAGTATAAAAGTGACATTTTTTCCGTGGGGGGTGATGGCTCACTCCTGTAATCCCAGTACTTTGGGAGGCTGAAGCGGGAGGATCACGAGGTCAGGAGATTGAGACCATCCTGGCTAACACAGTGAAACCCCTTCTCTACTAAAAACACAAAAAATTAGCTGGGTGTGGGGAAACGTGCCTGTAGTCTCAGCTACCTGGGAGGCTGAGGCAGAGGAATCGCTTGAACCCAGGAGGTGGAGGTTACAGTAAGCTGAGATCGCGCCACTGCATTCCAGCCTGGGTGACAGAGCAAACAAAAAGACTTTTCCTCTTGCCTATACATTTTCCAAAAGATATTTACCTTCAAATACCCTAACAAAGACACTTTGTTAGCATGACTATTTCATTAGCTTTTACTCTGCTTTCTTTTGAGAAAATGTAATAATACTGGCAGAATATGAGAAGTTGGAGGAAGATATATTTTATTCATATTAAGATTTTAAACTTTCCTTTAAAAATTAAAATTATGCTGGAAAATCTGATTTTCACTACAGTTTACTCATAATTAGCTGGTGTTATGATGTAAAAATAGAATCTTTAATTCACACATATCTAAGTCATATTATCAGTAAGGAACAACTAAGGCTGAGGAAAAGAAGAAGGAGACACAAGTAAAATAAAATATAAAGGTATCACAAGTAAAACAAACAAACAAACAAAGAAATGTATCATTAGGAAAGTCAGGATTGGTGCTAAATAAACATGAAAGCCCGATTTCAGGGAACTCTGAAAGAGAAACCATCATGAAAAAAAGAGGGGCTTTGGCCTTATGATAAACATTGGGGCTGACCATCAGAAGTGAGCGAGGTATGAGTTAGAATTGTAACTATTGCCGGGATTCCTCCTTACCAAGTCCACTTGTGACTCATGTGTATTAGAATAAACAGGACTATAAGGACTGGGTATAGTTTCTATATCAATTCTATACTATGGAATTGACATGGACATGTGAGATGCCATTGGGTGGAGACATGAGACAAACGTTCCTGCAAGAATGGTCTTTGTCAACACATGCATGCGTATGTTCATGATAGCACTATTCACAATAACAAAGACATGAAATCAACCTAACTGTCCATCAGTGGTAGACTGGATAAACAAAATGTGGTACGTCTACACCATGGAATACTATGCAGCCAAAAAAGAATGAGATCATATCCTTCGCAGCAATATGGATGGATCTGGAGGCCATTATACTAAGCAAACTAACACAGGAACAGAAAACCAAATACTACATGTTCTCATTTGTAAGTGGGAGCTAAACATTGAGTACATATGAACACAAAAAAATGAACAACAGACAACAGGGCCTACTTGAGGGTGGAAGGTAGGAGGACAGTGAGGATCAAAAAACTACCTATCGGGTACTATGCTGGTTACCTGGGTGGCAATATAATGTGTACCCCAAACCTCCAAGGCATGTAATTTACCTATATAACCAACCTGCATGGGTATCCCGGAACATAAAATAAAAGTTGAAAATAATGGGGAAAAAAAAAAGAAAAAAAATGGTCTTTGTCATCTGGTACTAATGGACTCAAGCTGAGCTGCACTAAAGGTTTCTAGTATGCTGCCCACCATTTGGTCCCAGTGAAGACAGCTGAGCTTACTAAATGGTAGAGTTGACTATGGCATCTGGATCTGACTAATGAATATTTTCCTATAAACAAAGATAGACAGATTTGAAAATAGGAACAATACTGCATGTTCTGGGTGCACGGTAAACATTGCTCACGGAGTAAAACTGAATTTTCAGTTAATTCCTTCATAGGTGGAACATATCCTTTTACAAAGGTTTAGTATAGTAGTACAGTTACCACTACTATTAATGTATTTTAAGTAGTTAGTATAAACCAGGTACTATTTCATTATTTTATATATTATTCAGTTACCAGTCCAATAAGTTAAGTATCATTATTTTTCCCATTTTGCAGACAAAGAAACTGAGGCTCAGAGCTTTTGAGTGATTCATTCCAAGACCCAGAGCAAGTAAAAAATGGGGCAGAGATCCAAACCCGGGTAGCCCTGATCCGGAGCTCATGCCTTCAGACCATCCCATATGGCCCTGCAATATTATAGGCAATATGCAATATTATGTTATTTGAATTAACCTGCTGGGGTTCAGATGTTGGCTCAGACTTTCACTGTGTAACCTGAATAAGCTACTTAATCCTGCTGATCTTTGTTTTCTTAAACCTAATGTCAAATTGAAAAAACATAATTCCTTCATAGAATTTTGAAGAGATTAAATAAAAAAATATTTAAAATGCTTAGAAGAGTCCTTGACATATAATTAGCATTTAGTAAATTTGTCTCTCCCTTTCTCTCTCTCTCTCTCTTTCTCTTGCACAAGCACCCATACTGGATTGATATCAGCATTTGACCTTCAGCACGATATTAAGTAGGTATCTCAGATCACTTTTTTAATCCTTCTGATGTTAAAATGATATAACAACATGCTCTATCATTTCTCTATTTTTATATGACATTCCCCTTTCTTCTTCATGGGATCAATTTCATTTAAGTCTTTCCAGTTCCCTTGAAATCCTTTTTATCTGAAGCCATGGAATTTATTCCTCTTTTCATTTTGTATGTTGTTTTGTTTTACATTTTGAAATATATTTTTTAAATTTTTTCATGTAATATATACTTTTTACTATAAAGCATTTTCATAAAAGTAGACTTGTTTTCTAAAATAAATTTTAAGCTTCTTACATTGTGACCATATGCTGGTCTGCTCTTATACTTTTCATTTTACTAAAAGTGCTATTTTTGTTCTGGGCTCACAGAAGTCATTCAAAAAAATATTCATTAAAACTGATAATTTTCACAAAAAGAAATATTTTTTCTAGAACAGAGATTCTCATATCCCATGGCTCTTAGAAATAAAGAAAAAGAAAAATATAATTAGAAGGAAACCATAGCCATAACTTTAAATAATCTTTCTTTCTCTTTGAATTCAAAAACAGTAATTAAAAATGTTGAAGATGATTAAGTCATTTGCTTTGTTAGAACTACTCCATTGAAGATTATGTTCAAAAGGCTATTAGTACAAGTTCATTAAAATCATTTCCCCTGGGTTATGTTGGTAAATGTTAATGTGAAACATACAGGGATTCCTGTCACAACTAATGTGTTAATTAATAAATAAATGTACATTTATGACTTATGCCTTTTTGAGTTAATTAGATAGTAAATCATTCCCTAATGAATGATTCTTAGAGTGTAGTAGCTATCAGATTAAATTAAAACTTTATTTGGTGGACTGATTTCAATTTAAATAAGACATCTAATGGGAGCCACCTTTAGTAATCTTTTTGTCATCTTTTATGAATATTTTCCTACATGCGGATGATTTGTATAAACTTTAGTGTTAGTGCAAGCTGAAGTGTTTGTCACTTTTTCTTTAAAGTAAACTTAGTAACTCAGGAATGACAAACTGAATACTGTATGTTCTCACTTATAAAAGGGAGCTAAGCCGTGGGTGTGTAGAGGCATACAGAGTGATACAATGAACTATGGAGGACTCAGAAGGTTGGGAGGGTGATGAATAAAAAAACCATATATTGGGCACAATGTCCAGCAGTCAGGTGATATGCACACTAACATTTCAAACTTCACTGCTATACAATTTGTCAGTGTAACCAAAAACCACTTGTACTCCAAAAGCTTTTGAAATAAAAAAAAAAGTTTTGTAAAGTACTTCACTTAGGTGGTGTGGAAATAATACATGTGTGACTTGAAATAGATTTTTCAGCACACTGATTTAGTAGGGAAAAGCTATATATAAAAAACAAAACAAATGAGTTTGAGTTTATCAAGCTTTAATTTGGATTTTAAAAATTATGTTTACTCATCTCTAAGCATTAAAAGGCAGTATGTTACAGGTATTTGTCATGTATATTATTTTTTAAAATATCTTTTAAGATAGAGAGCAGATTCGTATTACTCTTCTTTAGTTGTAGGATTATTCAGAAGCTCTTGAGTAATTTATTACTTTATATTTTGTATTTATCTTGTTAATTATTTCTTGTAGTAACTCTTCTACAATTGTAATTATAGAAGTGTGAGTTTTGCTTAGCAAAGTCACAAAAGCATCATTTTTATTTCTCTTTCTACCATTTTTGTCTTTTAAGACAAAATTAAAAGTTCTAGACCATCATTTTAAATCTATCTCTTTCTTCGCCTTTCTTCATTTTAACTTTCAGGCCATGTTTCATATTGAAAGTTGAAATGTTCCTTTACTTTAAGCGATTTAAGAAAAATAAATTTTCTTTATTTTTCCTATCACAGTCATTTATTTTTAAAGACAAGAAGACAAAAACACATTTAGAAGTCTAATCATTGAACTTACAAATAAAGCTTCAATTGAAAATTGTATGTTTTATTATGTAGTAATAATTCAATTCACCTTCAATATACAATGAAGAAAAAATGAACAAAAACCAACACATATTAATAGAATATGTTTTAACTTATTTTTATGTTAGCACCAGAGCTTGAACGGAATATAAAAAGCCTACCTGTCTGTAAAAACTTGTTAAATCATTTTCTGTCCACTTAATTTATAAATGGCTTAGGAAAACCAGTTTCATTAGAGAGTAGTCTTAAGTTTCAAGGTTTTATTGACCTATTGTGTACTACCTAGTCTGCTAAAATTCAGAGAAACTCTGGTGATTTTCCATTGACAGAAATGACACATGTGAAGCAATAAAGAGTACAAAAGTATTCTGAGAAATTTCAAGAACAAGTCACATTTCAATAAAAAAAAAACAAAACAAAACCAAAAAAACCCTTTTTTATCTTTCAAACCCCAGAGGAATCATTGCCCTCCCATTGCGATGCATATATGTCTTTGACAATATACAAGAATGTCACTCTCTCCCTCTCCCTTCCTTCTCCCCCACAGTTCTCTTTTGCTACCAGTTTTCTATACAATTTGGTAGGGGACTGATGCATGAGGAAGAAACAATAATGCCTTTTGACTTTCTATTACGAAAAGACTTCTCACCCCATGAAAAACAAGAACTAGGAAGAATGATCAAAACACAGACTGCCTCTTCATACTAAGACTTCTCTATCTCCCCTTTTCAGACCAAGCCCTATTCAAAAAACACTTTGAAATAAGAGTAGCATTTGGCCAAAGAAGTATAGTTCTTATGTCATAAGTGTCCAGTCAACCACAGTGCCACTGAAAAAGGGAAATGGCTATTTTTGCACTCCCTGCGGAGAAATAACCCTGGGAAAGGAGCAGCAACTTCTGACTATCCACTCTTCAGTGTTTGGGTAGCACTCCATCATGTGTTTTCAGAATATAGACAATCTTCCAAAATATAACAATGAAGACCCTAAACAATTTCCTAGGGAAGTCAGGACCTCAGACAAGCAGGCAGGCAGGCAGGCAGGCAGGCAGATCTCTCAAAGAAGAATCTCCCTTTGGAAAGGAAAAAAGCCTGCTTTATCTTTACTCACGCACCTTTCTCCTTGCATGTGAAACTTGCTGAAGGGGAACTTGATTTTATTTTCAACCATCTATCCATGCCAACTCTCTTATTCAACTTCTTGGTCTCATATCCATATTCAAGCAACCCTCTCTAACAATGATGCTGTCAGCTTGCTCTACATCCTTTCCCAAAGTTATTACAGGTCAAGCTTGAATTCCTCTTTTGAACTTCGTATTTCTCAGTCATCTGGATTGTTTCTGAGCAGTAGCTAGAACTTGTTTGATCCATCTTCCTCAGCCTTTATTTCTCCAATTCCTAAGTTGTCTATTTTTTCACTTTAGCCCTGTGCATTGAGGATCACTCTTGTTTAAACAGTTTATTTTTCTCCCATTAATATCAATAATAATTCAGCTGAACGAAAGCAAAAATGGTTAAGCTACTTTTATACGAAGGTCCTTTGATTCTGTACATAAATGGCCCTATAAATAGCAACCTATTTTATAAAATATTATTTTGAAGAAGAATAGTATTGGGAGATTGCTTTTGGAAACCATCATTTTCAATATTTTCTATTGTTTCCCAGCACCACAGATACTTGGAGATGGAAACAGGGATTATTTGAAATAGTTTCACTTGAACCTAGAAAGTGCAAATCACTCAAAATCCTGCTCTTGCTATAGAGTAAGGACAAAACACTGTTTGGGGGGCTACGAGGGAAGCAAAGAGATTCCTGGGCACTAGAGGAGGCATTAAACTTAAGAAAAAGAAAAATCATGTTCCATCCCCAATAAGAAGTCCTTTGTAGTCCTCAGATGGCTTAAGGGTGCTATCTCTTGGTCAGAGACTCTTCTACTGCAGCTATTTCTCCACAAGCATAGGTCAAGCCAGGGATTTTCATTTCTAATTTCAATTCCACAAAGAAAGAACAAACATGACATGCTAACAGCATGTTAAAGTTGAGGCTTAAATATGGCATGAGAAGGACTCTGTATTTCTATATTTGAATCCTTTTAGAAGAACTGCAATGTAACTTATGAGGTAGACAAGATTGAAAATCTCACTTAGTAGTATGCACCTGTAACAATAGCTGAGTCTTGACCAATCCCAGCAACCATACTTCAACCATTCCTATACTGCTGAGTGTTCAAACTGTGTTGAAATAAGGCAAATGCCAATCTATAACCAATCCAGCTGTTTCTGTACCTTACTTCTGATTTCTGTACATCACTTTACTTTTTTGTCTCTAAAATTGTTCTGACCATCAGGTATCCCTGCAGTCTCTCTGAATCTGCTGCGATCCTGGGGGCGTCCCAATTTGTGAATTGTTCATTGCTCAATTAAACTCCTTTAAATTTAATTCAGCTGAAGTTTTTCTTTTAATAAGCATAAATAGTTGTTTCTTTGGCTGAGGGGTTTTTGGATAACTGTGAGTTTTTCAACCTGAGTTTTTATGTAAGAAATAAAGCTAATTTGGGAAGATAGCTGACTAGTAACAGCTCTCGGAGGCTCCCATTGAGAAGAACAAAAAGAGAGAGTGAATCCTGCACTGGCAACTAAGGTATCCAGGTTCTCTCACTGGGACTGACTAGGCAGTTGGAGTGACCCACGGAAAGCAAGGAGAAGCAGGATAGAGTGATGGCCTACCCAGGAGGCACATGGGGCAAGGGGAGCTCCCACCCCCAGCCAAGGGATGTGGTGAGTGATTGTGCTACCTTGGCTAGGAAATCATGCTTAAAACATGGATCTGTGCAACCTGTGGATCAGGAGATCCCCTCATGAGCCCATGCCACCAGGAGCTTGGGTCCCAAACACAAACTTGTGCAGATTTGTAGTGGCTGCTTGGCTGAGACTGCCTAAGACTACCGAGTTCTGGCAGGAGGAGTAGCCGCCATCACTTTGGCTGCCTGTTGCCTAAGATGACTAAGCTCCGGAGGGGAGGGCTGGCAGCCATCACTGCAGCTCCAGTCTGCAATTTTCCCCTGCCAATACAGGGGAGACTGGGCAGTCTGGACCCAGGAGGAATTCCCCACAGTGCAGCACAGTGTCTGTGGCAGACTGTGGCCAGACTGTTGCTTTAGGCTTGACCTGGATGCATCCCTCCTCACTGTGTAGGGTCTCGCTGTGGGAATTTCAGCAACTCCAGCCAGGGGTTTATGGACAGGGCACTGATCTCCCTGGGATGGAGCCCCTGGGGGGAAAAGTGGCCATAGTCTCTGCAGATTAGCTGACTTAATCTTTTTCCTTGCTGGCTCTGAGGAATCTAGGCAGTCTGGATGAGTGGAATTTCCCCAGCACAGTGCACTCTCTCCTCCAAGGGGCAACCAGAGTGCTTTGTTAAGTGAGTCCCTGATCCTGTGCCTCTTGACTCAGTAAGACCCCCAAACAGGGGTCACCAGACACCTCATACAGGAGTATTCCCTCTGTCATCAGCTTGGTGCACCTCTGGGATGGAGCTCCCAGAGGAAGGAGCAGGTAGCCATCTTTGCTATTCTGCAGCCTCTACTGGTGATACCTCCAGGAGTAGAAGGGACCCAGGAGAATGCCGGAGTGGACCCACAGCAAACCACAGCAGTCATATGGAAGAGGGGTCTGACTATTAAAAGAAAAACAAACAGGAAACAACAACAACAGAATCAACAAAAAAGTCCCCACAAAAATCCCATCCAAAGGTCAGCAGCCTCAAAAATCGAAACTAGATAAACTCAGGAAGATGAGAAAGAATCAATGAAACAATGCTGAAAACTTAAAAAGCCAGAGTGTCCCTTCTCTTCCAAATTATCACAACACCTCTGCAGCAAGAGCACAGAACTGGGCTGAGGCTGAGATGGATGAACTGACAAGTAGGCTTCAGAAGGTGGGTAATAACAAACTTCTCTGAACTAAAGGAGCATGTTCAAACCTAATGCAAAGAAGCTAAGAACCATGATAAAACATTACAGGAGCAGTTAACCAGAATAACAAGTTTAGAGAGGAACATAAATGACCTGATGAAGCTAAAAAACACAACATGAGAACTTCACAATGCAACCACAAGTATCAATAGCCGAATAGACCAAGTACAGGGAAGAATTTCAGAGTTTGAAGACTATCTTTCTGAAATGAGTCAGGCAACAAGATTAGAGAAAAAAGAATAAAAAGGAAATATAAAACCTTCAAGAACTATGGAATTATATGTAAAGACAAAACCTTTGACTGATTGGGGTACCTGAAAGAGACAGGGAAGGGGGAACCAAGTGGGAAAACATACTTCAGGATATCATCGACAAGAACTTCCCCAACCTAGCAAGACAGGCAAACATTCATATTCAGGAAATCCAGAGAACCTAGTAAGATACCCCATGAGAAGATGAAACCCAAGACACATAATCATCAGATTCTCCAAGATTGTAACGAAGGAAAAAATATTAAGGGCAGCCAGAGAGAAAGACCATGTCACCTACAAAGGGAAGACCATCAGAATAACAGTGGACCTCTCAGCAGAAACCCTAAAAGCCAGAAGAGATTGGGGGCCAATATTTAACATTCTTAATAAAAATAATTTGCAACCCAGAATCTCATATCCAGCTAAACTAAGCCTCATAAGTGAAGGGGAAATAAAATCCTTTTCAGACAAGAAAATGCTGAAGGAAATCGTTACCACCAGGCCTGCCTTGCAAGAGCTACTGAAGAAAGCCTCAATATGAGAAGGAAAAGCCATTAGCAGCCACTACAAAAACACATTGAAGTAGCACACCATTGACACCTTGAAGCAACTGCATCAACAAGTCTGCAAAATAATCAGCTAGCATCATGATGATGGTATCAAATTCACACATAACAACATTAACCTTAAATGTAAATGGGCTAAATGCCCCAATTAAAAGACACAGAATGGCAAGCTGGATAGAGTCAAGACCCATCAGTGTGCTCTATTCAAGAGACCCAGTTTATGTTCAAAGATATACATTGGCTTAAAATAAAGGGATGGAGAGAAATCGACCAAGCAAATGGAAAGCAGATAAAAGCAGGGGTTGCAATACTAATTACTGAGAAAACAGACTTTAAACCAACAAAGATCAAAGAAGACAAAGAAGAGCATTGCATAATGGTAAAGGGTTCAATTCAACAAGAAGAGCTAACTATCTGAAATATATATGCACTCAATACAGGAGCACCCAGATTTATAAAACAAGTTCTTAGAGACCTACAAAAAGACTTACAATAGTAGTGGGAGACTTTAACACCCCACTGTCAATGTTAGAAAGATCATCGAGACAGAAAATTAACAAAGATATTCAGGACTTAAACTCAGTTCTGGTTCAAGCAGACCTGATAGATATCTACAGAACTGTCCACCCAAAATCAACAAAAAATACATTCTTCTCCATGGCACATGGTATGTACTCTAAAATTTATCACATAATTGGAAATGAAATATGCCTCAGCAAATGCAAAACAACTAAAATCATTAAAAACAGTCTCTCAACCACACAGCTCAATCAAAATAGAACTCAAGATTAAGAAACTCACTCAAAACCACACAACTATATGGAAATTAAAAATCTACTCCTGAATGACACCTGGGTAAATAATGAAATTAAGGCCGAAATGAAGAAGTTCTTTGAAACCAATGAGAACAAAAAGACAATAAACCAGAATCTCTGGAACACAGCTAAAGCAGTGTTAAGAAGGAAATTTATAGCACTAAATGCCCACATCAAAGCTAGAAAGATCTCGAATTGACATCTTAATATTACAACTAAAAGAACTAGAGAACCAAGAGCAAACAAACCACAAAGCTAGCAGAAGACAAGAAATAACCAAGATCAATGCAAAACTGAAGGAAATATAGACATGAAAAAAAAATAAAAAATTAATGAATCCAGGAACTGATTTATTGAAAAAATTAATGAAATAGATGAACTGCTAGCTACACTAATAAAGAAGTAGAGAAGAATCAAATCAACGTAATACAGTATGTTAAAAAGGATAACACCACTGACACCACAGAAATACAAACAGTCATCAGAGTATACCATAAACACCTCTATACAAATAAATTAGAAAATCTAAAAGAAATGGATAAATTTCTGGACACATACACCCTCCCAAGACTGCATCAGGAAGAAGCTGAATCCCTGAATAGACCAATAATAAGTTCTGAATTTGAGGCAGTAATAAATAGCTTACCAACAACAAAAAGCCCAGAACAGACGGATTTACACCTGAATTCTACCAGAGGTACAAAGAGGAGCTGGCACCATTTCTTCTGAAACTACTCCAAACAATTGAAAAGGAGGAACTTCTCTGTAACTCTTTTTATGATATCAAAATCTGGCAGAGATACAACAAAAAAAGAAAACTTCAGGCCAATATTCCTAATGAATATCAATGCAAAAATCCTCAATAAAATACAGGCAAACTGAGTCCAGCAGCACATTAAAAAGCTTATCCACCATGATCAAGTCAGCTTCATCCCAGGGATGCAATGCTGATTCAACATATGCAAATCAATAAAATGCAATTCGTCACATAACTAGAACTAAAGACAAAAACCACATGATTATCTCAACAGACACAGAAAAGATCTTCGATAAAGTTAATCATCCCTTCATGTCAAAAACTCTCAATAAACTAGGTATTGATGGAACATGACTAAAATTAATAAGAACCATTTATGACAAACACACAGCCAATATCATACTGAACGGGCAAGAGCTGGAAACATTCCTCTTGAAAACAAACACAAGACAAGGACGCATTTTCCTGCTGCTCCTATTCAACATAGTAGTGGAAGTTATGGCCAGGGCAATCAAGCAAGAGAAAGAAATAAAGTGTATTCAAACAGGAAGAGAGGAAGTTAAACTGTCTCTGTTTACAGATTTCATGACTCTATATCTGGAAAACCCCATCATCTCAATCCAAAAGCTTCTTAAATTGATAAGCAACTTCAGCAGTCTCTGGATACAAAATCAATGTGCAAAATCACAAGCATTTCTATACATCAACAATAGACAAGCAGACAGCCAACTCATGAATGAACTCTCATTTACAATTGCTACAAAGAGAAGAAAATTCTGAGGAGTACAGCTAACAAGGGAAGTGAAAGACCTCTTCAAGAACTACAAACCACTGTTGAAGGAAATCAGAGAGGACACAAACAAATGGACAACATTCCATGCTCATGGATAGGAAGAGTCAATATCATGAAAATGGCCATACTGCTCAAAGTAATGTATAGATTCAATGCTGTTCCCATTAAATTAGCATTGACATTTTTCACAAAATTAGAAAAAAAAAACTACTTTAAAATTCATATGGAATGAAAAAAGAGCCCATATAACCAAGACAATTCTAAGCAAAAAGAATAAAGATGGGGGCATCACACTACCTGACCTCAAACTACACTTCAAGACTTAAGTAACCAAAATATCATGGTACTGGTATAAAAACAGACATGTAGACCAATGGAACAGAATAGATACCTCAGAAATAAGACCATGTATCTACAACCATCTGATTTTTGACAAACCTGACAAAAACAAGCAATGGGGAAAAGATTCCCTATTTAATAAATGGTGCTGGGAGAACTGGCTAGCCATATGCAAAAATTGAAACTGGACCCCTTCCTTACCCTTATACAAAAATTAACTCAAGATGGATTAAAGATTTAAAAACCCCAAACTATAAAAATCCTAGAAGAAAATTTAGGACATAGGCACAGGCAAAGATTTCAGGACAAAAATGCCAAAACCAATTGCAACAAAATCAAAATTTGACAAGTGGTATCTAACTAAACTGAACAGCTTCTGCATAGCCAAAGAAACTACCATCAGAGTAAACGACAACCTACAGAATGGGAGAAAATTTTTGCAATCTATCCATCTGACAAAGGTCTAATATCCAGAATCTACAAGGAACTTGAACAAATTTACAAGAAAAACACCAAACAACCCCATCAAAAAGTGGGCAAAGGACATAAACAGACACTTCTCAAAATAAGACATTTATGTGGCCAACAAACGTATGAGAAAAATGCTCAACATCACTGATCATTAAAGAAATGCAAATTAAAACAGCAATAAGATACTATCACATGTCAGTCAGAATGGCAACTATTAAAAAGTCAAGAACCAACAGATGTTGGTGAGGCTGTGGATAAATAGGAATGCCTTTACACTGTTGTTGGGAATGTAAATTACTTCTATTATTGTGGCAGACAGTGTGGTCATTCCTCAAAGACCTAGAACCAGAAATACCATTTGACCCAGCAATCCCATTACTGGGTTTATACACAAAGCTTATAAATCATTCTGTTACAAAGATACATGCATGCATATGTTCATTGCAGCAGCATTGACAACAGCAAAAACTTGTAATAAGCCCAAATGCCCAATGATAGACTAGATAAAGAAAATGTGGTACATATACACCATGGAATACTATGCAGCCATAAAACATACATGCATGCGTATCTTTCTGTTACAAAGATACATGCATGCATATGTTCACTGCAGCACTATTACAATAGCAAATACATGGAATCGACCCAATTGCCTATCAATGATAGACTGGATAAAGAAAACGTGGTACATATACACCATGGAATACTATGCAACCATGAAAAGGAATGAGATCATGTCCTTTGTAGGGACATGGATGCAGCTGGAAGATATTATTCTCAGCAAACTAACACAGGAACAGAAAACCAAACACTACATAGTCCCATGTATAAGTGGGATCTGAACAATGAGAACACGGACACAGAGAGAGGAACAACACACAATGAGGCCTACTGGGGGTTGTTGGGGGAGGGAGAGCATCAGGAAGTATAGTTAATGCATGCAGGGCTTAATACCTAGGTGATGGGTTGATAGGTGCAGCAAACCACCATGGCACACGTTTACCTATGTGACAAACCTGCACATTCTGCATGTGTATCTCAGAACTTAACATAAAATAAAATAAAAAGTTTTAAAAAACTAATTTGGTATTACTTTTGTTTAATTTTCATATTCAAATGAAGCTCAAGTTAAAATAATATTTGGTAGAGAGTATAAGTGAGGTAAATTACACTTTTTATTTGATCTCTTCCTAAATAGAAGGCCCCAGGGTGTGTGTGTGTATGTGTGTGTGTGTGTGTGTGTGTGTGTGTGTTTCAGGATATAAGAAAGTGAAGTAATATAATGTAGCGGTTGCTGTAAGAGGTTGGTTTTATGTTTCCATGAAAGTAAACTGAAGGAAATTATAAAATTCCTTTCCCAGGAGATCTTTAATAGTGTCATGGGTTGCATCTGCTGCAATCTTTATGACAAATTCTGCCTGCAGGCAGAGTAATGGATTTTGAAGACCTTTCATGGAATTTTATATCCCCAAGAGTATATGTAAGTGAGTTCAGAAATTAAAAGGCACAAGGACTTGAAAGTCTATTCTCCTCAAGCAAGTTAGTTTTCTGACCTTGGATTTCAGTTTCTTCATCTGTGAAGTTACTCCTGTTCAAACAGAACAGTATTCTTAACATTTTATGTGTAGAACACAATCTTGGGGAGGGGATGTCATCAATTTTCTGAAGTTCATCCATTAACTCTCTGGGGTCCACAGGATTTACATTAAATACTAGAATCAATGATTTCTAAGGTAGCATAGTGAAGTTTGATTCACACATCTTAAACATTACTAGAGTGGTAGGAAAATAAATAGGAGACATCTGTTCTTAGGAAAGTGATAATCTCATATGGAAGGCACAGCATACACTCATATAGAAAAGACCTAAGAATGCTTCAGTGTGGTGTATCATGAGCTCAAATGCAAATTATACATATCAGGGAACAGAGAACAGCCACATCGGTGGTCAAGAGAAAAAGGACAAGGTAGATTCAAGTGAAGGGGAAACATTTCGAGTAGATGCAATGAGGAACAGGCAAGTGAACCCTTAAAAACTCAAAACTATTGTGAGAGTTGACAGACACATTCTTGATCAAAGCAAGAAACCATGTTAAAGAATAAAGAGAACAAGTTGTTGGATTTCCTTGAATATCAAACAGAAGTATTTAATTTAATTGCCTGGCAGTGGAGTGCCACTGCAGCTAAACTGCAAGGATTTGATGTTGAGATGTATTTTAAAGAAGATAATTCTGTGTAGACAGGGAAAAGAGTGAGGACACCAGACTATATAAAAATCTACTTTAATTGCTAAGGGAAATGTGAAATAAGGGCGCATGGGGTGGTGATTGTGCCAGCAGAATTAGAAAAACTGCTGATTAAAAATATGATTACAAGTAATAGGATGAATGTGCCAAAGCATTATAAAAAATGAAAAGGTAAACATGAATATAAGCCCAGTGATTGAAAAGGATGGGAACAGCCTTTAAGGTGATGAGGAATTTAGACCCAGTAACCTATGTGTGCTCTGAGAGCCTAGCTTTGGCTTTGGAAGGCGTGAGGTCAGGGGTGTTGAGGCGGTAATTGGGCATCCCAATAGTGAACTCTTGAAACGATTAGAGCAGAGGTAGGCAGTCTTAGATAATTTAAGACAGAGTCAAGAAATATGTCTATAGGAAAACTTGGATTTTTTACTTAAGTTTCTTACTGGTCCAACAAATTTATTTAGAATTTATTTTAGTATTTAAATGTCTATCTTGTAACATAGATGTTTTCTTAGTACTAAAAGCTGTTTATTTAGATAGCTTTTCATTCTTTTAAGATCTTGGAAATCATTGCAAGGAGAATCCTTTCAATTTCTGCTATTTTGCAAAATAAAAATAAATTAATCTTGTTTAATTAAAACAAGTTAATCTTGTTTTACAATGAAAGTACTAAGGTACATAAAATGTTATCAAGAGAGATCTCACCAATTCTTAAAGACAGAGAGTTAATTTTCCACATTGATTTCTTTCTGCAGTGTTGTACCTTGGCACAAATTCTTTCGTATCGTGGTTGTGTCTAGTTTTCTGATATAATTTGAATGTAGTTTTGGAATAAAGGACATTCTTTAGACAATAGTAATTCTATTCAAGTCTATTGAACATATCCACATAACACAGATATATATACATAATATAATAACAATATGTCTCCTAAAAATCTGTTTCTCAATGTCTTAAAGGACAGTGTTCAGGGCCTTCTTGAGGGGAAATGTTAGAGGTGGGTGAGTACATTACATATGATAAATTCACTCCAATATGTAGAATCCCTAAGTGTTTGGATTCTTTTCTCACACTATTTCAAGGTATTTTTGACATCTCCACTTTTTATATTGGAGATCACTCTTGAGTCCCAAGTTTATTAAAGGCATTCAGGCAAACAAATTAGAACCACTAATTCAGAGTTCACACACTGAATTCAGACTCTGGTACGTGCACACATATATTGATAAACTCAGACCAGTCTGAATTTATGTTCTTCCCTATTTAGTCTAGTTCTCTAAGACTCTATTCTCACAAGTATCCTTCAGATAGTAGCATTTTTACATATATATAATATTTATATTATATACAACTATAAAATTTGTTGTTATTTTGAATACCTAAGCCCCTTTCACTCAGATTTAACGTTGTAATTGACCCTCAGGGTGTTCTAGAAACTAACTCTGGATGGGTATGGGTGTTTTATGTTGGCCAGAGATGCTGGTGAAAGTTTGTGTATTAAATTGGCTACTGAATTTCAGTGGAGAGAAAAGAATTCCAGAGTATCAGAGGCCAAGCAATGAGGCAGAGACCTTAGTTGCTGAGGCAAGGAGGGAAAGCTGATAATAATCCCAATGTGTGATTCTGAGAGATGTTTGGCAGTGGTCACTCAATCACTAAGTTCCAAAGCCCATATCGAGGAGTACTCCTCTAAGATCTACCTAATCTGTGTACACTCAAATCTAGGCTTCTCTCCTCTCTTTTGAGTCTTTGCTCAAATGTCACTTTTTCTGTGAGATTTTTCCTGCCAACCCATTTCACATGCACATACTCCGACCTAGAACTTTATTCTCTCTGAACTGCATGCACTGTCTCTCCTAATATAACCAGAGGCCTGTGAAAACAGGGAAGTTGAACACCCGAGGATGGACCTGAACTTGGGCCAGCACCAGTACAGCACTTGTCAAGGACATGCAATTTAAAAACCTTATCAAGGTAGAAAATATTTAAACGCAATAATTGAAAAAAAGTTCATGTGAAAAATCCATAATGAAAAGAGAATCAAAATTTTAACGAAAGATAAGATCAGTAATAGTACCATGCTGAGCCATACTGGAGACTGAGGCAAAAGGAAAAATCAGTAATTCTGCTCCGGTGGTCTGCGATTTTCAAAATATTCCTTTCCCAGTAGAGGGTGAGTTGCAACACCTAATACTACAACTAAGAAAGGAGCACAACATTTAAATAACATCTGTAGATTTTGGAGGGCACATATACCTCACTGGGGGATGTTTCTCTGATGATTTACTCACCCACAAAGCTATCAAGCTTTCAGTCAAGCTCAGAGCGGGAGAAGTTTTTCCACCTGGTTCTAGCTATTCATGCTACTTATATTTTAGGGAATTAATATATACTAATGGGTCTATGGCAGATAAGGATGTCCATGGAGACTGCAGCAAACCCTGATGGGAGAATAACAGCACAGGCTCTGGGTTTTGGAACAAATAACCATCTTTCTCTCATTCTTCTTCTCTTAATTTTGGCAATGTCCATCTCCCAGTTTAGAGACTGAAGTACCATATAGAGGCTTTCCACCTCTATATGCAGTTAGAATGTGTGCATATGAATTAGGTTCTGTCAATATCAGATATGTTCATTGCAGACTTTGGTTTAGAATCTAATGATCAAAAGAAGTAGCTAACATGCACAAGTCATTCTTCTGTGGGAAGAAGTAGCTCCTTAGTGCCCAGGGGTAGCTGGAGTTCTAGTGACAGCACCAGTGTCTGCTCAGTAATGGCAACAGTGGTGGTTTCACTGAACAATTCGGCACATTATTATAGTGTCATGTCTGGCTGCATAGCCTCCAAACCTAGTTATGTGCCCCCTCCGGAAGTTGTGTGAGCTATCCAATGTACTTTACTTTCTTTATTCTGATTAAGTTACCCAGAGATTGTTTCTGTTACTCACAACTAACAAACTTGACTCATATACCAACATATAGATCCCACCAAATGAAGAATAAACATCAGTTTTAATCTTCTGTAGTTTAGCCTCTTAAGAGATAATATATTTAATTTAGCTTTTCCATTAAACAGTGCCTGAAACATTAGTCAAGCACTTCTTAATTGATCTTCCTTTTGCCTGGGCATAGTGACTTGCACATATAGTGTGAGTGACATAAATACTCTTGCTGAGTGAACAACAATGAATATGACTCATACTATTAAGTAAATCATCCATTTTAATATATCCTAAATCCTTGCCTTACCACCAATACTATATAAACAAATAAGGAGTAGTGGGTATTTGAGCAGATTTACAATGGTGTAGCCATTGTTACAGCACTGAGAAGGTATCCCTAGACAGGTGGACCAATGTGAAACAAAGGAGATACATTTCCCTTGGAGGAGCAGATCGTATTTTCAAATGTAGTTTAGAACCTAGGATGTCTTGTGCAGTAATAACCAAAGCCTTAGAAGTTTAGCCTCTTTGAGAAATTCACAAGTGGACCACAGTTCACTGCAGCTCAGTAGGTAAGAGGATACAATTGAGGCTAACGGTTTCTGCTTAATCATACACACCCTCCGTTTCCTACAACTTGCATGTAGCAGATCCCGGTGGGCCTTCTGGATGCCTAAATCTGCCTGGCCTCACTGCCCAAGCATGGTGTGATTAAAAGAGATAGATGCCAAGAGAAGTTAAGGGTGCCAGCTGGGATGTTGAAAGCAAAAGCAAGTTCTTCAATGGTGAATGAATCTGTGTGTCTGCTGCTTCACTGCCATGCATTTCACAATGAAGTTTAGTTTCTTTGGGGAAGCTGTTTGGGGAATATCACAAAAATCTTCCTGAAGACAGGACTGTAGTGATTTCTATTTGTGCCTTCATTTCATGTTTGGCTATGGGTTTTGATATCAACAAGACTTCAGAGGCTGTGGAAACTGGTTAGCAAAGCTGCTGATCAAGTGGGCCAAGGGAAACAAAAGCACACATATTAGTCAGTGGTGAGTTTCATGCAGTTTACAAATATGTCGCTACTTCAGTGTCCTGTTCCCTCCCAGAGGATGAAGCCCCATGGTGCCATTTAAGTAGCACCAGAGGTGAGTATTCTTCCTCTTGCCCCTGGGAAACAAAAACTGAAGTTCTGTTAATGCAACAAATTCTTCAACAGACTCTGAGCTGTAGATAAGTACAGTCCATCTCCCCACAGGGAAGGCTTTTAGTCAGAAGTTTTTAGAGCAAAGTGATCCCCTACTGAAGGTGATAACCCAAGTGACATATTCAAAGATGTGATAAGCATGACAAATACACCTTCTTTGAAACTCGATCCAAAAAGCTATGTGTCCAGGGGTGGCTACTGCCTGCCTCTAGCACCTGTTCCCCTTACACCTATAAATGACCAATGTTAATCAGTAGTGGTTACTTTTGGTGATGTTTCTGCAATCCCCAACCCAAGCCACCTTCATCCCTCAAATGACATTAGGTCCACGGCATACATGATAATCACTGGAATTCAAAGCTGGAATCAAAGTTGGGAGATCTCCTGCATCCTCTCATCCTTGCCAAGGCAGTCAAATTCATTCTGCTAACAGCTTGCTAAGTCAGCCAGCCTAGTAAACACTCCTGTCTTAGAAGGGAAATCTAGACATTCATGTTGGTTCCTATTGTTTTTCCTCTTCTGTGTGATCTTGAGCATCTTGCCAAGCGGGCTGACGGCTGTCGTCTGATGATGCCATGTGAAGGCTTTAATGAGCTGGCATTTCCTGTTGCTGAGCTGCCATGACTGAAGGCCAAACCAAACAGGGTTTAGGCTCTTTGGATCCCAAACTGTTTTTGTCTCTTTCTCTTCCTTCTTCTAATCCAGTCTGCAAGTCTACTGTCTTCTGTTTCTCAATCTCACCTGTGTAGATGTGCAATATGAAGGTCAGATGCCGGGTGCTGCCTTCCAACCAGACCAAACCCTTGAGAAAAGAACGGCCTGCGGGGAGGGGTGTGTGATGCTGGGTTTTTTTGTGAGACACAGGGAAACCTTGGTTAAAAATGTTTCCTGTAAGTTGAGGTGGCTGAAAGCCTAAAGTTGTTTTGCTTCGAAGTTCTTGTTACTGTTAATTGAAACATATGAGAAAGGAATAAAAATACTGAAGTTAAGAAAGTAGAAGTTGGGAGTAGGAAACTAAGAAAGAATATATTGCCAACTCAACTGGCCTAAGCACTTATTTGCAATGTTTCTTACTATATGATAATCAATGAATTATATTCTCATACCACTAAAAAATGACAACCCCATAGAAGAATTTTGATTTAATGTCATTTCTTAAAAGTGTGGGTTAATTTACACTGGCAAGGCTGCAGAGTTGGCAGGTTAGTGACTGCCCTTCTCTAGGACAGGTGAATGGCACTTCTAGGCTTGGGGAGGGCATGACTTGCACAGATCTCTGCAGTAGCCCAGGGCACCAGCAGTCGAGGGTCAAGATTTTTGGTATCCTCATGTATCAAGATCACAGGATAATGCTTTTCTCTGTCTGTTGTCAGGGGTGGAATGCGGTGACACATGAAATAAAGGGAGAATCTGGGGCATTGTTTTCTTCCAATGTTTTGAGGGTAACATACCTACTATAAAATATCTTGGCCAAGGTATCACAACCCTAAAATGCAGGTAACTATTTATCATTTTCTCTCAACATTTTTTCACTGAAATACTCCTCCACAGGGCCATTCAGATTCTTCCAAATTTCTTATTTTGTTTCCTCTATTTTGTGCTTTTCCAAGAGTCAGGAAATATATTTATTTTTATTGCAGGAAGAAATTAGTATTTCTGAGGCTACATAGATCACCAGTTTTCTCTTGAGGATGGCCATTTTCCCAGAACTAATTGAATTTGACTCCTTCTCTGTGCAGCTTCATCAGGAAATATGGTTTTGCTCAATGCAACAGTGTCAACTTAGTAACTGGACAACTCATGTGCTAACAATACTGGACAGTTTTCTCTAAATTTATAATTTATGCTGCAATGGTTCTTTTTCTTTATTGTATTGGCTTTGATGAAGTAAGAAATCGAAATGGCTAAAGGGTACAAGCAACTAACGTAAATTATTAGTGAAATGCTACACATAAAAGACATTAAACACTCAACATTGTGGTTTGTAAACAGTAGGCAGGGAGTTATAACAAAATGTCCATTTGTAGGCAAATATTTAGTTTTTACTTCTTCAAAGTTTTATGAAGATGAGAGACAATCCTAAACCCCAGAGGAGGGAGCTTATAAGAATGAAGTTGACAATGAGCCATATGGAAACAAATTCATGAAGAGGCCACAGACCTAGAAAGAGCTGGAAACATTGACCAGGCAACAGAGCAGACCAGACCAGGAGAACGAGGCCAAAGCTTTCCTAGTGTATGAAAATAACAAGGATTTGTTGATTATTTAGCCTTACAAACTGCATAGAAATGACCAATTGCTGGGCCATGGATCCTGAATCTGATCATCCATGAAGAAGATATGAGTAGGCCTCAGGCACACGAGTTCCAGAAGTGACAACTAAATAGCAGGATCCTGGGACAGTGAGCTGTTACTCATTTTCACATTCTACTATCTGGATGGAAGAAGGAGTGAGGAAGATGCATCTTTGTTGTTTTGTTGGTCTTATTACCAATTTAGTATGTTAATTATTTTTTAAAACTAGAAAATGAAAACAAGAAAAAAGAAGAAAACGCAGTTACCTAGATTGGTTAATATGGGGTTAGGCTCTGTACCCCCACCCAAATCTCACCTTGATTTGTAATAATCCCCATGTGTCAAGGGTGGGGCCAGGTGGAGATAATTGAATCATGTGAGTGGTTGCCCCATGCTGCTGTGGTAATAGTGAATAAGTCTCATAAGATCTAGGTTTTATAAATGGGAGTTCCCCTGCACGTGTTCTCTTGCCTGCCACCATGTAAGGCGTGGTTTTGCTCTTCTTTCCCCTTCCACCATGATTATGAGTCCTCCCTAGCCATGTGGAACTGTGAGTCCATTAAACCTCTTTCCTTTATAAATGACCCAGTCTCAGGTACGTCTTTAATAGAAGCATGAGAATGGACTAATACACTGGTATTTCATACTTGAATAGAATATCTTCACATATATATCTCATAGGCATTTCAAATTCAATATAGCCTACATTAAGCTATGAATATTCCCAAATCTTCTCTTCAAAATATAGGCTCTGGTCTTAGTTAACCATACTGCTGCCTAACTAATCACTCAGGCCAGATACCCAGGATCATTCATGATTTCTCTTTCTCCCTTTCCTTGGTCACCACCAGGTCTTATTAATTTGATTATCTAAATTATTCTGGAATTAATTCTCTCCTCCCTATTTCCCTGCTATTGCCTTACCTTGCAGCCTTATTATCTTTCTCACAAGTGACTGAAATAGTCTCTAATCGATCTACCAGATGTAAGTCTCTCTCCTACAAATCTCTTTTAGTCAATATCATTAGTCTATCTAAAACAAAATGTTGACTACATTTCTCTTTTAAATGCACTTCAATCTTTTTGCTAACTGCCTAGCAGAACTCACAAACTATCTGCCCACTTGTTTAATATTCAGGCTATTTTATGTTGTATGGCTTGAGCCAAACAAATGAATAAGGATACAGAAAAGCTTTCATAATAAAGAAAATTTTGCTTAATTTTACTATATTAAAATTAAATACTTCCAATTGTTAGAAAACAACTTTCAGAGAGTGAAACTTCAAGACACATCGAAGGAGGAGATATTTGCAATTAATATTTCTGGCAAAGGACTTATATTCAAAATATGAAAGGTTCTCTTAAAATTTAATTTTAAGAGGTAGTCAACTCAGTTAATAAAACAGGCAAAGGATTAACAGGTGTTGCATAACAATGTATATCTTAATGACCAATAAATATATGAAAGGGAGCTCAAGTTAAAAACATAATGGACTATTACTATCTATCTATCAGAATGGCTAAGATGAAAATTCCAGAACATGTGAGAGAGGACACTGAACAGGAGGAATGTTCATACATTGTTGGTGAGAATGAAATTGGTAAAACCCACTTCTACCAACGCATTACATGGCAATATTCCCTAAGCTGAATATATGCATGCCTTATGACAGCAATTCTACTTTAGGTGAGTACACAATAGAGAGTCATAAATATACATCAAAAGACAATGCAAACGTCCATCAAAATAGAATAGATAAAACAAATGTAGCATACTATACAGAAACAAGAATAAGAAACCTACTGCCACACTCCAAACATAAATCTCAAAACCGCTAAGATCAGTAAAAGAAATCAGATGCAAAATGTGTCCATGCTGAATTATTCCACATATGTACATATCAAAACCAGAGAAAACAAATCTGTGATATGAGAAATCACATCAGTAATTACTCTTTGAAAATGAGATGGGCACTAATCAGAAGGAGGCTCAAGGGGACTTTCAAAGAAGCTGGTACCTCTCTATTTCTATTTCACTGCTTGGTAAGTGGGAGTGTTCACCTTGTGAGGGTTCATTGAGCCTTACATTTTTTATTGTTCTTTTTTCTGTCTATATATATCCTTCAATAAAAAGCCTTAGATTATATCATTGAAAAAATAAATACAGGAACACTCTTTAATGAGACAGAGAATTTTTTAATGCAACCTAATTAAACTGATTTTATTCCTGCTTTTAGACTATATTTTCTTAGTACATATCTAATTTGTATTATACAATTTCATCCTCACTGATTTATTTTCTAACATACAAGTTATACTGTTGCCTTTCAAGGCCTCTAAATGAGCCTCTGTCCTTCTCACCATGTATTTTACAACAGAAAAACCATCCACTGAATAGCTGTTATATTACTAAAGCATGCTCTCTTCCTGCCTATATCATATGACTTAGGAGAGGAAAATTTTATAGCCCATGAAAATTTAGGTACTCACCTAACATAATTATAAAATCTGTGTTCACAAGGATTACTCATTAATTTGTTCTCTCTAATATAAAAAGAAACACATTATTATAAAAAATAAAATATTTTTTGTCTCTGGGTCTTATATAATACAAGATTACTGAACAAATAGAAATATACATTATGACACATTTGTTGCTATTTCTCTTCCCTTCATATTAAAACAAGAAAAGATGTGTCAGTAAATAATCAGTATAATATTTATCAAGAAATCAAGAATGTGTAAAACTAAAGTCTAGAGAGCTCATGAGAATTAACAACGCTAAATATTTTTCAATCTTTATACTTAGAATGCCACTTTTATTAATCTCAACTGATAAACTTGGATTAATAAATGTGGAATTCTAAGCATAAAGACTGAAAAACATATAAAATTTTATCAAAGGCTGTTTAAGAGGAAGAAACCCTTACTCAATGACACACTTCTTCAGAAAAGAGTGAATTTCTAGAAATTGTCAAAGACTCATTTACTACAAAAATATAGTTATTGTATTAGAATATATTTATCACTGTTTCCAATGATAAGGCTTAAAAATATATAAGAAGAATTCAGGCTGAAAATTGCTGTGTAAAGCATAAAATTCAGCTGTAAGTACTGAGAAATTTTGAAGACTTACAAACAGGCAAGGATCAAATACTTCATGTTACGTAAATCATGTTTTATTTGTAGAACATTGTGAAGCATTCATAAAAAAATCTGAGACTCACCTGGTTTCAGTTTCAAGTAAACGTGAAACTCAGACTGGTTCAGCAAAAGTTTTGCCAAGGTTCATAAACTTTCATCAGCGTGGGCTGATTTTTTTGGAAGAGGGTGGGAAGTAGGACTATCCAATAATTTTTACCGTGTTTAGACTAGATTTCTTTACAAATGAAAACATGCGGATGAAAGCCAAGGAGGTAAAATGCAAAAAATCTTATGCTTACTTTTTATAAATACGATCTGGTGCAAATTTTCTTTACACTTTTAAAAAAAGTTTTATGTCCATTTTGGCAGGCAAAAAAAAAAAAAAATCTTAGTTTGATATTCTTTTCTACATAGAAAACTTACAATAGAAAATTACCTGTGATGCCACTTTTCATGAAAAACCAATGGAAGTGAACATAAGTATATTTATATAGCAATAATAATATAAATATTATTAAGTTACTGTTTTAAATGCCTTACATGTATTATGTAATTTATTCTTACTACAATTCTCTATGGTAGGTCCTTTCACAAACAAAAGTAAGCTTTAGAGAAAGCTTAAGTAATTTATCCAACGTCATGCAACTTAAGTTGCAAAACCAAAATTTAACCCAGAGAATATAACTATAGAGATCAGACTCTTAACCGCTATAATTTTGTGGCAGTCACTACTATTCTAGTTGCCTATCCCAAATTCATCCTTTCCTTTTTTTGTACTAAGATATCAGCAATGATTACTGTACAGAGAAATAGAAGGAGACTGGACTTTTAATTATTTCATTGATCCCGTTATGAACATAGTTCTTTCTACTTTGAGATTCCTTGTTACCAGAGAAATAGAAAAGCCTTTACTTATTTAAGCCTCATTATAACTATTCCTAAAGGGTCAGTGATATTACTTCCCATCTTGTCTTATCATAATTATAGGTGTAAAAAAGACAATCAATCAGTACCCAACAGAAAATCTGAATGTAGTTGTACTATTAAGGCACAGTCTTTCTGAGAAAACCGAGAGCTTACAAAGGGGCTTGGGAAGCTTGGTGTTCAAGTACTGATGAACTGTCAGGAGCAGAAATATTTAGGAATTGGTTTTTTTTTTGGCTAGGAAACTGGTTGATTGAGACTATCACTGATTAGTTGACTTGCAGAAATTTATTTACTCAGTAAGTTTACCGCTAATTGGCTGACCTCAGAAATAATAGATTGCCACTCAGTGGTTGCCTTTCTATGGCGCGGTTACAGAAGCAAGATTTCACTTTGATATGGTTTGGATGTATGTCCCCCTCCAAAGCTCAAGTTGAAATGTAACCTCCAATGTTGGCAGTGGGCCTGTTTGAGTCATGGGGGTGGGTCCCTCAGAAATGCCTGGTGCTGCCCTCAGGGTAATGACTGAGTTCTCACTCTGTTAGTTCACATGAGAGCTGGTTGTTTAAAAGATCCTGGAACCTCCTTCTCTCTCTTGGTCATTCTCTCATCATGTGACACATCTGGTCCCCGTTGTCATCTCTCACAAGTAAAAGCTTCCGGAGGCTTTAGTAGAAGCCAAGCAGTTGCTGGTACCATTGTTGTACAGCCTGCAGAACTATAAGCCAAATAAACCTCTTTTCTTTATAAATTACGCAGGCTCAGGTGTTTGTTTATAGCAACACAAAATGGACTGACACGTACATATTTACCTGAATGTTTAACAGCTTGGTTCTGGTGGTTATTTGTTGGTATGATAAAGAACAAACAGTTCTTTCCTATAAGGAAAATGGCTTCTTACCTTAAAAAAGTTTCATACAAGTAGTAGAAAGATCACCAAGAAGTTAGAGTTGTTCAGGATTTCCTAGACTAGATTTTGAGCATCTTTATTTTTGTACCTTGACCTCATGCTAAAAATTAAGTGATATTCATACTGTTTGTTTGATTTGGTTTAGCTTTTAGAAAGTAACATACCCATTCTCACTTTATAATACTGATGTAAAAATCCTGTTGTGTGAATAAATAAATAAAATACAGGGACTCTGGGGAGAAAATATGCTTTCAAATTTTTTTCTAAAATAGTTTCTACCCATCTGAAAAACTGAGTTTTAAAAGACTGAATTATCTTCATTGAAAAAGCAAAATAAAATTCATGTTTCTCAACTTTTAATCTAATTGTTTCTCAAAATCTCAAAATAAAATGACTGCATTAATGATTTAGTCTTAGGATAGAATAAAGAAGAAATTGTGATATACAATGCAAATGGATTTTGAGGTATTTATTTTGAGAAGATGATTGAAAAAGGAAATCAATCAGTCATTAAAATTCAGCTCTGATTTATAATATTCATAAAATTAATATGTAAGTATAACTAAGTATGCTTCCACTCATTTAAACTTAAATCTATCAATATATAGTCTTTCCTCAGTTTCTTGGGGAATTGCTTCCAGGACTCCCATGGATACCAAAACCCACCAATGTTCAAGTTCCTTATATGAAACGTTGTAGTATTTGCATATAACTTATGTAGATTATCCTATATAGTTTAAATCACATCTAGATTACTTATAATACCTAATACAATGTACATTCTATGTTAATAGTTTTTTTGCTACACTTTTAGGAAATAATGACAAGAAAAAGTCTGCACATGTTTACTACAGATGCAACCATTCATTTTTTTCCGTATGTATTTTCAATCAGTGGTTGATTGAATCCATTAATGGGGAACCCATGGACATGGAGACCCAATTGTATATGAAATAAATATGTAGTGGTGAGTTTTAAGAATAAGTAAGTTTAGTGTTAGGCTAGAAGAAACAATTTTCCTTATTAGGTGTTAGTACAAAACTTTAATTTATGAATTGTTTTATCCCTGGAGATCACTTTGATATGCAAATTGCATTTAGGAAAATAAATTTCAAATTGAGTAAAATTATTGTTTGAATTTTTGAAAGTAATCACACAACATAACATACCAGTTTTCTTAAAATAATAAAGGAAGTAAAAATACCAAAATATATTAGTGGAAAATCAGTATATTGTCCGTTAAAATGACAATACTTCCATCTTTAGAAGCTTTTGAAATAGTAATTTCATTGCTAATTAAACACTAACATTTACATGCTGTATGTTACCGTGATTCTTTGCTATGATATCCCATTCTACTAATCAAAGTTAAAATTGATTTAGTGAGCAGTCCAGACAATATAAGACCCTGTACTTACTTTTGCCCTCTGAAAGGGATATGCATGTTTTCGGGTTAGATGTTCCATGGTCAGCCAATTTCAGACTGTGGGGAAAGACAATTGTTCATCAGTGGTACTCTGCGAGAATGATGACTAGAGTACAGCCCAGAGAGAAGTAGAGTACTAACATAACTGGCCTCTTCCTGAACAAACCTTTGAGTAAGTATCCAGATTGTTGGGAATTACTAGGAAGAGAGGGAGTCAAGTTACTAAAACATATAATTCATAACTGAAGGCAGAAATGGTTTCTTGAAATGGCCTGGTGTTCATATTAAGGATGCCCCAAGCTGAAGTACTATGAAACTATGGCACTATGGTATATAAAACATGTCATAATTACAAAGCTACTTAACATGCACTTAATACTTCTGTTCAATTTCAGTTTACTAATTAAGGTACAAGCAAACTTAAGTGAACTATAATGCACACAAGAATATCTTCTTACAAATTTTCTTACATAAAAAAATTACTAGTTGAACCATATTGCTTTGATACAGACTTGGTTGTATTTTGGGGCACAGCATTCAAAAATAGGAGTTGTACAAGGGCACATGATGTGCCATTTTTAGAATCCTGTCCTGTTTTCATTTACCTTTCAATTCCACAGAACAAGTGGAAGTATTTAAGAGTCCTATACACAAATCTGGACGACCTTACAATTCTTTATTCAAATAAAATTCCTGTATTTTTATAGATCACATGTATAATTGAAAGTCAAGCAGCCAAGGACAAGCTTTCACAACGATCGCACAGCAGACTCTTGTGACTACTTTCAGACTTGAGTATTAAAACTTGAACATTATGTTACTAGGTGTTTTGTTGAAACCTTTTCTATTGCCATGAAGAGCTAGAGAAAGGAGATGAATTACATAGTTAATAAGTCATCCATTAGTGGAGCAAATACACAGATTTCATAGCTGCTTAAACATGAGTTTGGTAAGGTTAATAATAAAAAGATTATAGTTATTTTCTCAGGAAATAAAACTAGCCAAGTGGTAGGTAGTTCTCTAAAACAGATGCTGTTTGTTGCATGTGTATTTCCATTTATTACAATTTCCTGGCCCCTTTGTAGTTCAATCAGAAAACTGTAAGTCAACAGAAAAGATGAGACACAGTGGTAAATCAAAGTGAAGAACAATTATTTAAATAAGTGGAAAACATGCTTGGTGTTGAGGTTATAGACAATTTGTGTAGTATTTAACAGGAAAAGGGTACAACCTCTGATAGTGCCAAGAGTATAACCAATAGCATTTTCAAAGTCATAAGACCATTTAGGTATTTGGCATAACTGTGTAGAAGAGTAACTAATGCATGGAATGTATTGATTGAATTTATTGTTAAGAAGGCTTTTAAAAGTGAAACTCACCAATCCTTCAGGCTATTTCTAATTTATTCACTTAATCATTCTGACTTTTGGTAGAAACTTCATCTTCTTCTGGTCAATCCTAACACAGTAATCTTGGGTTCCATTTGTAACCATGTGCTTGGCTAGGACATTCATTAGAGGTAACACATTCTGTTCTTGATAGCAATCCAATTGCTTAGGCTCTACCCCAGCAGATTTGTATTAAATATGACACTGTTGAGCACTGTGAAATTTCTCTTTGTTTAGACAACACTTGAAGCATATCCTGTGTGTAATATACCAAGGGTAAATGGTGGTCAATCATCTGTTCTTGAAGGCTGCAGGTCTGTCAGTCTTCAATTTAATCACCTTCAGTATGTATACTTTCTTTATTTTCCACAAGAGAAATGTTCTGAGCATACTTCTGGCTCTGTAAAGCTATAGGATATACTGTATAGCTTATTTCTCAATTAAGTATGTTGAATCTTTAACATTTGTTAAAACTGGAAAAAATAAATAATTTTGAACTATATCATAAACTGTCTTCCATTTAAGTCTTGAGTTTTATATCACTAAAATGAGATAGTTAAAGCTGTTGTTTTGACCTATTATGAGTGTTTAGCACATATCCTTCCAGGATTTTCCACCTTGTTTGACATACTTCTTTACATTTTATTTAAAAAATACAGCATAAGCTTTACAATAGCACATGTGTAATGTAGTCAGTTCAAATGCTGTCTATATAAACTTGACAAGTTTAATTCATGGAAGAAACTGAAATGTCAATAAGGTCATTGTCAGAAGGTTACAACATTTCACTGCTATAATTGTTATTATTATTTTATCTCTCTTAGCAACAGATTATCATTTGTTAAAGCTAAATAATTCCTTAGAAGACTGACATTGAGTTGACTTGATTTGTAATATGGCGTGTGCTGGTTAAACTACAAAGAATTAATCCTATTATATTTCACAAATAGCACCTGCTCAAGCCTGCTATAGTTGTCTGTTTACATGGAATATGTCAGAGCAAAATTTGGCAGGATTGACAGACTGAATTCTCAAAAACTCAGAATATTTGTTCTTTATGAAACCTACAATTTTTTTTTTTTTTTTACTACCAAGTATTTGTTTGGAAATTAACCCTGAATTAGCCAGTTTCAAATGACTCTGTCATCACGTTTTTTTTCAAGACTGGGTCTCTCTCTGTCGCCCAGGCTGGCAAGCATTGGTGCATGCAAAGATTACTGTAACATTGAACTCCTGGACTCAAGAGATCCTCCCATCTAAGCCAAATGAGTAGCCAGGACTACAGGCACATGCTGCCATGCTTGGCTAATCTTTTATTTTTTGTGAAGATGAGGTCTCACTCTGTTTCCCAGGCTGGTCTCAAACTCCTGGCTTCAAGTGATCCTCTTGCCTCCACCTTCCAAAGTGCTGGTATTATGGACATGAGCCACTGTGCTCAGCCGCAGCATGATTTATTCATTGTGAGATATATAATTAGTATTAAATGCTCTAATGTGAGTCTTCTAAAATATCTTTCAAAGGGAATTCAGAATCTTATAGAGTATCACTGGATACAAAAAAAAAAAAATACTAGTCAACTTGAATATAATGTGTTTTGCAGGTTCAGCATGTAGCTTTATCCAGTTCATTTGGTAAATTGATTATAAAAATATTCTCCACCCCCTGAGCATTATACTCGATTGCTTGACTTTACAGACCCTGAGTTACAGAAATAGCACATTTTCCCCTCATATATATATATATGTATATCTCCAGATACATATATCTGGCCTGGCCTTATGATTTGATTTTGCCAATAGAATGCTCTCACAGTTTTCACTCTTCAAGAAAATTAGCTTGCTTTTACATTTTCTCTCTCTCTTTCTCTCTCTCTCTCCTGACCCTGCCATCAACCTCCAAAACAAGTTTGAGCTATCCTGCTAAAGAGTAACAGATTACTTATAGTAGATGCGAGGCTTCCCTTCCTGGGACTTTCTAAACCAATCAACCCTAGATTACCTGTCAGCTTTTTGTAGACACTTGAGTGAACCCAGACAAGATCAGCCAAGACAAGTTCAGATCAGCAGAATCACTCAGCTGATTAAGAGAATCATGAGAAATAATATATTGTTTTAAGCCACTAAGATTCGAGGTGATTGTTTTTATGCAGCAAAAAAGCAAACGGGCTTGCTGAGTAATGATCGGGCTCTTTAGTCCTAACAATAAATTGATTTCTAAATTATTACATTAAGTCAGTCTGAAATATCATAAGCAAAAGGTCTGAGAGAACCCTAAGTTTTTACCTCTGGCTCATCTTCAGGGACCACACAGTCAGGAAGTGATGGCTGAATCTGAGTGGCAAATAGTTTGTCAAAGAGTTGAAAAAGTGTAAAAAACAGGTGATATGTAAAGACTAAAAAAGTGTGTGTGTGTGTATATATATATATATATTTTTTTTTTTTTCAGCTCCTGAAGTTTAAGAAAATTGTTAAAATGCTAGCTGACCACTAAGCTAATAAAACACAAACTTCAGTGGTCACACAAGACAAAGAATACAGACTATAAAAACATACTTTAGAAAAGTTGCTAAAAAATAAAAAAAACCCACAACAACAAACTTAAGAGTGAAGATAATCTGATTTCCAGAGCTGTCACATTATAATATTGAAAATGTCTAGTTTTCAAGAAAAAATCACAAGGCATTCAAAGAAAGAAGAAAGTATGACCTATTCATAGGAAAAAAATAAACCGTAGAAAAGGCTCCTGAAGAATCCCAGGCATTAGATTTACTAGACAGATTTAAATCAACTATTTAAATATTTTCAAATAGCTAAATGAAACCATGGACACAGAATGAAAGGACACCAGGAAAATAATGCTTCACAAAATAGAAAATGTCAATAGATAAAAATTATTTTAAAAGAGCCAAACAAACTTTCTGGAGTCAAAAAATACAATAATTGAAATGAAAAGTTCACTAGAGGAATTTAATAGCTAATTTGAGCAAAAAGAAGAAAGAATCAGCAAATTTGAAAACAGATTAATTATGGTTGTCTATTCCAGGGAGCCAAAAAAGATAAAAATAAAGAAAATGAATGAAATCTAAGATATTTTTGGGACATTATCAGGCTCACTAACATATGCATAATGGGAGTTCTGTGGGAGAGGCGAAAGCAAAAATAATATTTTAAAAAGAACGGTCATAGTTCTCTAAACTTGATGAAAGACATGACTCTAAACATACAAGATGCTCAAAGAACTCCAGGTAAGATAAATTTAAAGGAGATCCACACTGAAACACATTATAGTCAGATTGTCAAAAGCAAAAGGGTCTACATCATTTTGCTTTCCCACCAGCAATGTACAGGCATATATCATGGATATGGCAGGTTCAGTTTTATACTGCTGCAAAAAAGTGAGTATTACAATAAAGTGAGTCACACAATGTTTTTGGCTTCTCAGTTATGTTTATGCTATACTATAGTCTATTAAATGTACAATAACATTATGCCTAACAAATAGATTACATGCCTTTATCAAAAAATACTTCATGATAAAAATGTTAATGAGCATCTGAGCCTTCAGCCAGTGAGTCTTAACAAACAATTTCTTAAAATTAGACAACAACGAAGTTTGCTGCATCAATGGATATTTTTCTTTCATGAAATATTTCTCTGTTACATACAATGCTGTTTGATAGGACTTTATCCACTGTTTCAAAATTGTGGAGTCAATCATCTCTAACCTTGCCACTGCTTCATCAACTAAGTTTATGTAATATTCTAAATCCTTTATTGTCTTTTCAACAATGTTCACAGCATCTTCACTAGGAGTAGATGCCATTTTGCAAAACCATTTTCTTTGTTCATCCATAAGAAGCAACTTCTCATTTGTTAACGTTTGATCATGAAGTGGCAGCAATTTAATCTCATCTTCAGGCTCCACTTCTAGTTCTCTTTCTCTTTCTATCATCTGCAGTTACTTCTTTCACTGAAATATTGAACTCCTCAAAGTCATCCATGAGGGTTTGAATTAACTTCTTCCCAACTACTATTAATGCTGATATTTTGACTTCTTCTCGTGAATCATGAATGTTCTTAATGGCATCTAGAATGGTTAATTCTTTCTAGAAGATGTTTAATTTACTCTGCTCAGATTCATCAGTGGAATCACAGTCTATAACAGCTGTAGCCTTACAATATGTATTTCTTGAATCATAAGACTCCTGATTCATGGGTTACAGAATGAATGTTGTGTTAGCTTCATCTAAACTATTTATATTTATCTCAGCCTTTGACATGCCTTCCTTACTAAGCCTAATCATTTCTATCTTTTGATTTAAAGTGGGAGATTTGAGACTCTCCCCTTCACTTAAACACTTAGCATCCATTATCTTGTTATTACTTGGCTTCATTTCAATATTGTTGTATCTTAGGGAAAAGGGAGGCCCAAGAAGGGAAAGAGATGGGGCAACAGCTAGACTGAGAAACCCTCAGAACACATACAGCATTTATTAACTAAGTTTGCAGTCTTCTATGGGCACAGTTTGAAGTACCCCAGAACAATTACAATAGTATCATAAAATCACTGATTACAAATTACCATGATGTAATAATGAAAAAAATGTAGATACTGTGAGAATTATCAAAATGTGACACAGAGACATAAAGTGAGCACATGTTTTTGGAAAAAAATGGCACTGACATATTTGCTTGACACATTTGCCACAAACTTTTCATTTGCTAAAAAAAAAAAAATCCAAAGAAAACATTATCTGCAAAGTGCAATAAAATGAAGCAAGATAAAACAAGTTATGCTGGCATGAGTGTTCTGATTTCTCTGTATCCTCACCAACACATGTTAACATCCATCTTTTTTTTTTTAAGTTCTAGGGTACATGTGCACAACGTGCAGGTTTGTTACACATGTATACATGTGACCTGTTATCATCCATCTTTTTTAGTATAGCCATCTTAGAGAGTGTGAAGTGCTATCTAATTTTTGTTTTTATTTGCATTTTGCTAATGACTAATACTCTTGAGCAATTTTTCATGTGCTTATTAAAGAATGTCTTAAACTGGCAATTAGAGCAAACATTTTGGTCTTTGATCCAGCTGACATGAAGGTGATTCAAGTAAATTTACTCAATAAGACAGATTCAATTAGTCACATAGTCTGCTGACAAAACTGGATATAGGACCTCTCTTCTCAATGAGGACAAGTTGATTAAAGAAAACTTGCCTGGAGCCTATGATGTCGTCCTACAGAAGGAAGCAAAAGAAACATCACCCAAACATTTCAAGGGGGAGTTTACCTCCAGAAAGGATTCACTATAGAGACGAGCATAATATTTCAGAAGCTGTTCTTCATTTTCAGTATTTTACAAGATGACCTGGACTCTATGAAATAGGAACAGAAAACTGTAATCTGAGGACTAGTTGAAATGAAAATGTGAGAAAAAAATGAAGAAAATGATGATAATTCATAAGGGTAAAATTTCAAGATTAACAGAATTAAAATCTCCATTTGAGGTAATGAAAAACATAAATGGCATTACAGGATACTAGCAAGGTGAAGAACAATAGCAAGAAACTCTCCTTGAATTCATTAGAAAATGACAAAAATGTTAATGATAAAATGGTTTATGAAGATTGAAAAAAGAGACTGAAGCCAATGGAAAAATTAAAACATAGTTAAGAAAAATATCTAAACAACCTTTCAAATGACACAGTTCAGATGATCTCAACAGATCTCTAGGTCACCCCTCTCTGACTCCTTGAGAATTAATCATAGCTGGCTTACCACCATTCTCTTCAATACTTCTCCTCGCATGATTCTTGATTCTTGGAAATTCACATAGATGATACCTCTCACATCCTGGCCTCTTAGTTCCTTATCAAGCATCCACTCCAATATTCATAAGTAATGATGTAAAATTACTGAAACAACATCCCCTGTGGGACCTCAGATTTAGAAATCTCACTATCCGCCTACTCCCTACTTGCTCTATCTCACTCTCTCCAATACATGTAGACAATTATTCTGCTTCTCCAGCAACTTATGGTCCATGAAGCATTTTTGCTTCCCTCTCCAAGTACCACTTTCCCTCTTCCTAAGCTTATCTTTTAGCATCAATCATTCTAATCACACCTGTACACCACCAACTCCTGTCTTCCCTATACCTTTGCCACAACTGCCTGACAAAACCTAGACCCTGGTTAAATCTAACTCTCTGCCCACTCAATTTTTAGAGCCATGCAATAGAATGGTGCAAAAATGCAAAACCATGTTGAATGGCCTTACTTGAAATTGCTGACATAGATTTGGAATACCCATAGAGCTACTGGCTGAATATTCTTGTTCTATTCTTTCAGTCATTCTCAGGACCTTACATCTTCTCTAATCTCCAATAAGTCCTCACTATTTTCACTCTCAGCTGATGACCTTGATTTATACTTGACCAAAATTAAATTAGGTAATCATAAAGCATCCTCCACGCGCTCCACCAGCACATCTTCACACTTACTCGCCTGTGTCACCCATATGCTCTGCTTCCTTCCTTACATTATGTAAACTATTCTTCCTCATCTAAGGCCAAGCTCCTCACCAGTATAATAGATTCTATCTCTTCTCTCTTATTTTAGGTCTCTTCCCCAGCAAAGTGCCCCTTTACTCATTTCAGTTTTCTGCATCCTAATTTTCTCCCTTTAATTGAATCATTCCCATTAGAATACATACATGCCTTATTTTTCATTTTAAAAAAAGAAAGTGCTTTTTTATTTTGACTCTATAGCCAACTCTAGTTATCACTCCACTTATCTGTTTACCTTTGCAACAGTACTCTTTGGAAGGGTTTGTACTCATTTTACCAGTCTTTTCCCTGATCTCTTAAATCTACTCCAATTGATTTTTCAATGTCATTCTACCAAAATGCTTAATGCCCCAAGCTCACCAGCTATCAGTTGTGCTATATCCAAGGGTCAGTTCTTAGACTTCATTATGCTTTACCTTAAGCAGCCACAGTTGGTACCTTCTCTTTCTTGGAGCATTTTGCCATTGGCTTCTGGACATCACTCTGTTGGCTCTCTTTCTACTTTTGGGGCTGCTCCTTCTCAACCCCTTTGTCAGCTCTTCCTCAAATACCTTACCTCTAAGCAGTGCAGTGCTCTAGGACTCAGGCCCTGAACTTGTCCAAAAAGTTTTCAATACAGTAATGTATTTTAAGAATTATCTGTGTTACCCATTCCTTAACACCAACATTAGCATCTCTATATGGAAATCTAACGAGCAACTCAAAATTTCAAAGCTGATATACTGGTTTATTTTCTATTCAAAGTCCACCCCTTCTGCCATCTTGTTTATATCACATGAATTGCTCAGACAATGTAGCATATAATCAAATTTACATTTTTAAAAGATCACTCTGTTAATGCCATGGATTAAAGGAGAATAAGTGCAGATTTGAGAATGTCAGATACAAAGATAAGAAAGTTGTATGAAACCACTTAGGAAGAGTATATTTAAAAGAAAGTGGTTGAAAACACTCTTTTTAAAGTTCATGTTAGATTCTCACTTCATTATACAACAAAATAAATCTCAAATATATTTAATAGTAAAATGCAAAAATTAAATTATTAAAACATAGTAAAAGAATGCTGTATCTAAACAATGTGATTTTATATTCATTCAAATACAATGAAATATAATATTTCCTGTTTGGGCGCAGTGGCCCATACCTGTAATCTCGGTTCCTTGAGAGACTCAGCAAGAGGGTTGCCTGAGGCCATAAGTTTGAGACCAGCCTGGGCAACATAGTGAGACTGCATCTCTGCAAAAAATTTAAAAATTAGCTGGGTGTGTTTGGTATGTGCCTGTAGTTTTAACTGCATCGAAGGATTGTTTCAGCCCAGGAGCTTGAGGTTGCAGTGAGCCATGATTGTGCCACTGCACTCCAGCCTGACAACAGAGTAGGACCCTGTCACTATATATATATAAAATATATAAATATATATACATATCTTTTCTGAGAATATTTAACAACATAGAAAAGAAGATAACATAAATTAAGAAATAAAAATGCAAAATTATATGTTGCATATTTTGTAATAACACAATATTTTTATTTTTATCTAAAAAGATTCATTGAAAAGTACAAATTAAAAGATTGTCTCTAGGTAGACTTACTTGGGTTTTTTAAAAAAAATTCTTTTTTTCTACTTTTTTAAAACAGATTTTCTATTTTGAGTTCGTATTACTTTTACAATGCAAAGTTTCCATTATTTCCTAATAAGGGGAATGATTTTTTAGAGGAAAGGAAATTTTTTGGGCATATAAAATAGAAATATTCATAATAATGAGTAAATCCCCATCATTATTCTACCAAGACTAATGTTAACAGCGGGGTCTTCTTGTGTTAAATGCTAGCAAGAAGAACTGAGACAAACTGTTGAAATGACATGCTTAGGGAAGATTTATAATCAGTGAGTTAAGATGATTACAAAGTCCTGGATAGGATGTTTGTTAACTAGAATTTTGGATACAATGGCAGATTCCCTCAATCATTCTATGGACAAGAAAATGAAAGAAGGAACATCATAAGGAAAATAGAGAAGTTTTCTCTGCCTTCAGGAGGGATGAATACAACCAAAAATGCCTATCTAAATTCATTTCCTTCAACTTGAAACAAAGGTCAGTATTTGTTATATATTAGATTCACAGAAATTAAAGACAGTTCATTTTTCAAAATAAGATGATAAGGAAATTCTAGAGATTAGGAAACTCAATATGGCTCTCCCTGGGGCTGAGGGAGGAGAAAATCAAGCGACTTACTTTGGGTTATTCATTTATGAATGAACATTTTTTCCATTCAGGCAATCCTTCAATGCATACTGCCACCACATGTCTGGAGACATTATGGAACAAGTAGGGAGACATTATGGAACAAGTAGAGAGACATAATTTAGCAATCACTAAATATTCATGATGAACAAATAATCATGGGCACATTTTATTTTCTTCTTTATGGGAGCCTAAACAATAATCTGTAGTCATTTCTTATTTAAATACAATTTTTTATTTTGTCTACTCTAAAATTGTAATTGATAAACTACTAATACAGATGATACTACTAATTCATATTATCTGATACAGATTTTATAACATGCCCTAGATTTCTTGTCAATACCCTGTGAAAAGAGCTTATTTTCTCTAAAATAGAATTAAGTCTACCATATTTTAATTTTTGAAAATGTGTTATTCTGTACATTCCAGCTTGACCCTGGTCTGCCAAATGAGATATGCTGAAAAACAAAGTGATGAGCCACTACCACTAATTGCAATAATTTTTACTGAATGCACTTAGAATTCCTGGCTCATCTGTGTTCTGATTGCCAATAACCAACCCTCTCCAAAGAACCAAGATCAGGCTGTTTAGAGAAAATATACCATCATGGGGAAGCCAGGGACTGAGGAAAGCACTCACTCTTAGTCACCTCTTCCAATCATGGCATATTCTTCCTTTCCCTCCCTGTTCTTGCATCCTGCAGCAACAGGATTCATTATATTATGTATAGATTTGAAGCTAATATGTCTGTTTACAGATCTTATTGTCATGGTGATAGGTGCCTTGGAAAATAAAGGAGATGTTACCAGCCATAATGTTGATTCCTGACTTCAAATCTCCTATCATGCCAACAACATATCGTATCAACACTTGCCTCTAAACATAATACATGTCCTGACAATTACCACAAAAGTTCATTGCACATTGACTCAGATCAGTAAGATGAGTAAAAAGGCTTCCAATCTCAGAAATTCTGATTTTCAAAGTAAAATTTCAATAAAAGATCTTTAGAAACATAATTTAAGTAATTTGGAACTGCTGAATAAAATTTATTCCATAAAATATGCTGTGGCCACAATTTCCTAAATGTGCTCAAGTTGGAATTTTTTTTTTAATCTTGAACTTTGGATGAGGTCCTTTGATCAAGGAAAGACTAGACTATATGCACACATAAGGGAATTCTCTAAAATTACAAAAAAATAATAGCAAAAAAGGTTAGGGCCTTTTTTTCCCTCATTTTTTGGGTTGTGTGTGTGTGTGTGCGTGTGTGTGTGCTAGCCCAAATTCTAGGAACGTGAAGAACTTTAAGTCAAAACATAAAATCAATGCATTAAAAAATGAAAACAAACCAAAAACAAAGAAAAAAGAAAGAAAGAAAGAAAAAAAAAAAAGAAATCCCCAAACATTCACAGTCAGAAAAGTATTGACTTGGCCTTCCTAAAGTGTTGTCTTGACCTAAAGTACATCCTGTGACTCATATTCCAATTACTGTTACAGTTTTTCTGGCCCAAATTGCCAGGAGGAAAGGAAGTACTTCTATACTTATGGTGATTTAATGCCCTTAGTATACACAATCTTGTAAAAGCTGCACCCTGAGAAACGTACAGTGTTTTATAATTCTTTGTACCTGTTACACTTTTATGAATCCTTCTTGGAATAAAAGTACATTCTGTCACTATTTGAAGAAAGGATCTAAGTAACAGTAACATTACCAGTGTTGAAAAATATCTTATTTTCCTAATACTCCCCATAATGGTGGCTTATTTTTTTTTTTAATGCCATTGTACTGGGTCCTCATGGAAAATACATTAACTTCTATTTGCAGGCAGGTGAGAATAATGGTTTGGCCCATTATTCACAGGAGATTCAATGTTTGTTGATTCAGAAACCATTTCTGAAGGCCCTTCCAAGAAAGCAGCTTGGGCACTGTCATGTGGAATTTGGAGCTGCTCACAGGTAGCAAAAACACATCAACTTCAAAATGCCTTTTGTGAATGAAGACGGAAAATTCTATGAGATCAAAAGTTCAAAGAAAACTTTTCCAGCCATTTCCAATTTTAGATACCCTTTATTATAATCACTTAATTGATAGGTTATGGATATTACAACATGGATTTGTCCCATAATTTTTATTATTTTTATATTATAGAAATGCCTAGTTTTAAAATATTCTGATAGAAAATTATCACAGAAAATAACAAAAACAAGAACAACAAATAAAGATCCTTCTTTTAATAAAAGATCTCTGCCGTAAATAGAAATTATACATTAACTCAACTTTCAGAAATTCAATTTATATGCAATTGTTCAGCAAGGCACCTTTTGCATGGATCACTGTAAACATTAATCTTTTAAATTAGATATCTTCCATAATGATAGCTTGCATTTAGACACTTTAAAGTTACATTTTCAAAATAATGTGTTCATCTTTTTTTTCCAAAGTCAACTTTTCGATTACTAAGAAACATTAATTATTTTCTTTTAAACATTTTCTTGAATATTTTTCCACGTATCTATTTGGTTCTTTCTAAATGATTTCATGTCACCAAGTGGCTGTCTGGAAGAGATTATTTTATCAAGCAGCAGTATGTGAGTTATCACTGACAAAATAATATTGGGAGTAGAAAAACCTACTTAGCTAGGAGTACAGGATTACCATTTTTTTGTTATTGCTGTTGATAACTCTTAATTTAAAGTAAACAGAGTTTGTAGAAATTGAGGAACCAAGAAAGTTAGAAAACCAAAAACATATGTACGTATATAGGTTTATAATTTTATATACTTTTATAAACATATATATATGAGGTTTTTAGCAGTTTTTAATGTCAACTTCTCACAGCTTTCTTTAACATAGAGGCAGATTCTGTAACTGCTGCTATGTTCTCACCCCAGCAGTACAAGAAAGGAGGAGAAGCAGATCAAGGATTAGCTTCTGCTTCACTCATGAATTTTACAGGCTTATCCCAGACATGGAGATGCAATTTGCCTTTTATCTAAATCAAAACTCGTTTGACCGTAACCGTTATGGGCTGTGTAACAAAAAAGAGGCCCTGATTACCTTTTTAAATTTTTTAACAAGTGTAAATGCGACAAAAATATAAACTGATTTGAGATTTTTGTTTTTAAAAATCCTAAAGACACATGTTTCTATGATTTGTATGAGTAGAATTTCATTGCCAAAGTCTCTGGGTTACACCTCGCTATTGGTAAGACTTTTAATAAACAATTTTTAAGGGGAAACCACACATAATTTGGCAAGATTTGTGCTGCCCCGCAAAAGCTATTCTGCGTTTAGATTCTGAGCCAGGCCACCCCTAGACTGTCCATTCCAGCATGAAATGGCTGTCAACAAGCATGATGAGTAAATAAAAGCCTGTGCATTTACTGCAATGTTAGGAAATTTCCTATCATTCTGGACTTAACAAGGGTGAAATCTTTTTGGAATATCTTCAGTGTGCACAGATCTGGAAATACTATCTCTTCTTAGGAATAAGCTGAAAGTAGGCCAGTAATATGTTGGAGAGTGAGAGGCTGTAAACAAGGATATAGTAAGTTTAGAAAGAATAGGAGAGGTGAGTGGATAGGGCTATAAGTGGAGTCATAATTTCTACACACATCAAAGTGGGAAGTGATCATTCTAATAACTCCATTTGTGAAAATATAAGGAGAATTTGTAATTACACATTGCCAGTAAGTAATCAAACTTATCTCCCCCAAACATACTTGATGTTTACTGAAGATTTATGTAAGTTATGTTAAAATATTGGTAGACATTGGATTCTCGAACTTCCTTGGGACTTAGAGTTAAGCATTTAAACCAGACTCAGCGACTTCCAGTGTAGTTCCTAGGCCATCAGCCAGGTTGTGAAACTCACTTTTTCCTTCTGGCTTTTTATTTTTTTATTTTTTCCTTTTCTTGTTACTACTTTAAACCACCCCATGTAACAGCTTGTTAAGTGCTTCAGGCTACTTGGTAGGTGCTAGGTAATGTGAAAAGATTGATGTCTACCCAGAGAAGCTTGTACAAAAAGATACTCCAAAAAGATCATGCTATCTATTAACTGTCAGCTGGTAAGTATTTTTTTATTACTCCATTGACTATAAGCGTCACAAATATTTATTTTTCATTGATCATTCTTTACTAATAATTATGTTTGTCTCAGATTAAGCATTTCATACTTTGATATTTGATGATTATTGTTAATTACTTATTGAACTCTGGTCGCTTTCCTTTTGATTGTAATATATTTTCTGACATTAGTAATAATAACAATAACTAACACAGTGGCTCAATGTGCCAGGTTCTGTTAAAGTGCGTTACTTTATTAATTAATTTAAACCTCCTTCATCAGAACTTTGGGAGCTAAGTACAAATATTACCCCCTGTTTGCAGTTGAGAAAATGGAATTATGGAGAGGTTGAGTAACTTGTCCAAGTTCACACAACTAATAAGTGGTTAAGTCCCGAATAAAACTCATAAATATTCAATCATGTTAATAATGTATTAACACTATCAGTTACTTAGAGATATTATATAGTTATTCCAACCTTTTTTACTAAGATTTTGGATTTTATGTTGCTACCATGGAAAGACCATTATATTTGAAATAATAATAAAAACCATTAGCTATATAAAACCTTTTTTTCTGCTAAGATTTTCCAGGTGTTTTATACATATTAATTAATTTGATCTTCACAACAGCCTTATGAGGTAAATTCTATTAAAATCTCTGTTTTGTAACAGAGAAATGAGGCACAGAGAAATTAAATAACTTGTCCAACGACACCCAGCTAATATGTGGCAGTGCTGGAACTTGAACCAGGCAATTTGGCTTGACTCCGTTGCTTAAGTCTGTTGTGTATCTCAAAAGCCAAAGGAGTTATATTCTTAGTTTAAATTGGGTAATTTCATTCCAGTTCCTGTGTTTACTTCCATTGACATTTTAATGTAATGTTTGGTATGTCTCTATTTCTATATGTCCAATGTCTAACAAGTCCTTGCCATCCATTAAGCAATCAGTAAATATCTAAGTAAATGATATGTGATATATGTGATATGATATGATTGTCAAAATAATTTCTGCATTGAGAAAAATAGTGCTTAGACTGACACCACAGTGAATTATCTAAAATCCATATAAAGGAAAGTTACTGAATGGCTACACTGAATGCTTTTAAAAATTTCCCCATTCCCAGTGGTTCTTCTCCTGTTGGTTGTACCTGGATTTTGTATTCCTGTAAGCAGAAAGTGTTCAGAAATTTTACTGATACTGTGAAATTTGGCTCAACTACTGATTCAAAAAATTAGCAGCATCTACCACGGGATGCTGACACCAATGTCAAGGTCAAAAGCAATCCCTTATTCAGTAGGTTGTTTTGCTTTCCTAACAAATGCCTCTTATCTTCCTTTTGAAGGATGACTTTAAAAGCAGAAATTTGAAAATTTCACAAGATTCGTAAGATAAATTCTTTTCTTAAGAAATCACTTTAGACTATAAGCAAGGAAAAAGCTTTAGTAAGGCCAGTCTTAAAGACTCAAGATTTTAAGATAGTTTAGATAAGGTTTGAATAAGCAGCCAAAAGTTCTGAACCAGAATTCCAAACCTGTTAGTAACCACAATATTATTTAGCACTTAGATAATTCTTTGCAGACAGTAACCATTAATCATTCGTATCCCACTGTGTAATATGCACATTTTAAGATTATTATTTTATAGAGGCAAATATTGAAGTTGAGAAGTGAAAGGTGCGTTCAAGGTCACAAACTGGGTTATTGCTTGAGCCAGAATTTTACGGGAAGTTTTTCTGACTCTATCCCTCTCATATTCCACAAGCAATTACCTTACTTTTGTGCCAGGATTTTTAAATGTAAGTACCTGAATACACAAAACCAGTCAAACTGCTTGTAATATTCAGGTTGTTTATGGGAGATAGTGTGAAAAGGAACTGTAAGACATAGGTCTTATACTCAAACACATGCATTCTGTGGAATCTTGGACACATTTCCAATTATTCTTCAGCCTCAATTTTCTTATCTGCAAAATAGACTAATATTTTTTACCTCCTGGGGACTTTTGACAGTTAAATACAATAATATGTATAGATAATTATTTATAACTGTAATCTTTTGAGTGTACACTTTATGCAAGTGTAAAAATCCTCAGCAATTTATGTTTAACCTGATTTTATATATTTATTCATTTATTTATTCAACAGATATTATATTAGATGCCTGCAATATATACTGTCTCATACAGTAACAACTAAAATGAACTCCTTGGTCTTATAGAGCTCACAATCTTTAAGGAAGGGGGCATAAAATAAACAAATAAATACATAAATAAAGTGAGGTATAAATTCCATGTGAGATAAATAGTGGTATAAATTTCATGAAAAAAAACAAGTAAGAGCATTAGGAAGTGATTTGGGTGGGGTATGATTTTATCAAGAGTGGTTGATAAAGTTTACATGTAAATATATTTGAGGAAAGACATGAGAGAATTGGAGGAAATGGCTTTGTGACATTGGAGGGAAGGGACATTTTAGGTAAAGGAACAGCAAAAGCAAAATCCCCTGGGCTTGCTTAGCTTTTTCAGAACTAGAAAGGAATATAGTTAGCAAGGAAGAGATACAAAGGATACAGGGATATTAGATTACACAGCTTTTAAGACTTTGTGGGTTGTGGTAGGAATTTTGGATTTTACTTGTAAGACTCTAAGTAAAAGAAAGCTGGGCGCAGTGGCTCACGCCTGTAATCGCAGCACTTTGGGAGGCCGAGGTCAGGAGTTCGATACCAGCCTGACCAACATAGCGAAACCCCGTCTCTACTAAAAATACAAAAATTAGCCAGGTGTGGTGGCACATGCCTGTAACCCCAGGTACTTGGGAGACTGAGGCAGGAGAATCACTTGAACCTGGGAGGCAGAGGTTGCAGTGAGTGAAGATCTCAGCCACTGCACTCCAGCCTGGGCAACAAGAGGGAAACCCTGTCTCAAAAGGAAAAAAAAAAAAGAAAAGAAAAGAAAACAACAACAACAACAACAACAAAAAACAAGAAACAGAAATTGCAAGTTTTGAGCAAAAGAGTAATATGATTTGATTTATATTTTCTTGATGTTTCCAGAGGGCCCAAGCTTTGTGCAGGGTCTTCATTTGTAGCTGACTTTTTGTCCTTGGTACACAGGCTGGTATGCTAACGAAGTACTTTTGGTGTTGAAGCTTTGGTGTGTGATTCACTAGGTGGTGCTTAGGCATAATGGTCAGTCAGCAGGCTCTTGCTCAGTCTTGTGGCTCCCTTACATTTCCCCACGGTTGCAGCCATGCTCCCTATCAACGATCTGAAAATATGAGTTCCTTCCCCACTTGAGAGCTGGCTGCGTTCATGGCTTGGCACTCCCGGGCTGCCCACCACAACTCTGGGGCAATCTCAGGGTTTATGTTCCCTCCCCAACTTGGAGACAGCAGAGGAAGGGACCTTAGCAGTGGTTGTGGCCAAGGGTCTTTTACTTTTCTCTTGGGGCTCCACCGCAGAGAGATGCGGAGCTGCAACCAATCAGCACAATGGATGCAGGAGAGAAGGCTGAGCTATGGGTTTCCGCCAGAGGGTCAGTGCGTGGGGAGGGTGGGGAAGACCCTGCCTGATGATTTATATTTTAAAAGACTCACTCTGGATGCTGTATTGAAATTAGAATATAAGCAAGGGTGAAAAGGAAGGCAATGTAGGAAGTTATCTGAATTGAATGATTGAAATAAAGTGTCAGCAGTGGAGATCAGATTCAAGATATATTTTGGCATAGCTGGCATATGATACAAATTTAGTTTAGATAACGTTAGAAATGAAGTTAAAATTTAAGTTTTCAGTGTGTTGATGTATTAAAAATCATGGGATTGGATGTGATCACCAAGAAAAGTATAAAGAGATAAGATAAATATGTAAGGGAAAAAAAAGCCCTAAAGTACTGCAGTTTACCATGGACAACAAGAAGCAACAGCCAAGAAGACTGAGAAGAACAACAATGAAGATCAGAGCAGGACAGGGGGTGTAATGTCAACAAGGAAGGAGTGGGCTGTGCGCGGTGGCTCACGCCTATAATCCCAGCACTTTGAGAGGCCCAAGCAGACGGATCACGAGGTCAGGAGTTTGAGATCAGCCTGGCCAACATGGTGAAACCCCGTCTCTACTAAAAATACAAAAAATTAGCTAGGAGTCATGGCGGGTGCTTGTAATCCCAGCTACTTGTAGGGGCTGAGGCAGGAGAATCACTTGAACCCAGAAGGCAGAGGTTGCAGTGAGCCAAGATTGTGACCACTTCACTCTGGCCCAGGTGAAAGAGGTGAGACTCTCTCTCAAAAAAAAAAAAAAAAAAAAAAAAAAAAAAAGAAGAAGGAAGGAGTGATCAATTGCATCAAATGCCCCTGAGCAGTTGGGTAATATGACGAATGCTTGACCATGTGATTAATCAATGTGGTGGTCATCAGTGACCTTAAAAAGAGGAGTTACTTCTTTTTATTCTTTTATTGCTAAACAAATGTATTTATTTAGCTTATGTTTATAGGTCAACAATTTATGTGGGGTTGGGCCAAGTTGTTCTTGTGGCTCACTCACATGTTTGGCCACCTGCTGACTGTTGCCTAGGGCAGCAAGGCCATGGAGGTATGTACAAAAAGAGTTCTGATGGAGATGTGTAGATTAAAATCTGGTTGTCTCTTATCTGAACTACTGCATTAGCCTTCAGTCTTTCTCTCTCCAAGGCATTCTCCATTCTGCAGCCAGAATTACTTTTTCAAAAGAAAAATCTAGTGTTTCTGCTGCTTAATAATTCCAGTGGCTTTTTATCTCTTACAGGATATTTATGTAAAGCTGTAACCTGTTCGCCAAAACTCTGCCGTCTGGGATACAGCCTCACTGGTTTACTTTAGTTCCTCATACTTCTCCCTTCCCCAGGGACTTTGAACTGCATGCCACATACTCAGAGTATTTCACAGAATTGCAATTGTATGTTTTTATGTGATCCTGTAATTAATGAGGATCTTCCCTGATTGAAAGCCCCAAGAAGGCGGAAGTCAGCATGATGACTTTACTTAACATACGTCCTCACGCAAATGTCACAATGCATTATAAGGGCTCTATAAATATTTTTTGAGTCAATGAACACAACTTGTTTTGTAATTCTTTTTTTTTACATATGACTATAAAATTCCTTTAAGGATCCTGAGGATGATGAATCTTTGACAGGAGTATTAAATATGTATTGTAATTATGTATTAAAACTCCATATTCTAATTATATTGGCACAATTAAAAAATATCTTAGAGAATAACAGAAACATCTAGCTCTTCCTTCTTTATATTTGTAAAGTAAAATGTTAGAACATGCTTTAAAAAAATGTGAATCATCATGAATCCTTACTTTTCGCATGATCATTGATAATTCTCACAACATATTGGTTTCTACATGTACACGGCAGGACTGATTGTTGTGGACCAAGAAGTATAGGTAAGAAAATACCTCGCTTTCTTTATAGCTTTCTCAGACTACTACTATTATTATTCTACCTCTAAGGCCAGCCTCTCAGTAGGGTTCTCCTCTATCAAAACTTTTTTAACCAATTAACCTTTCTATTTAGCAGGAAAAAAAAAAAAAAAAAAAAGAAACATTTAAACAGATATGACTTTTAAAGATATTGTATAAAATTAATATAGCTTATTTGTCATGAAGCCCATAAAACACTCTTCAACCTTTATATGTTTATAATATAAACTCAATTTGAAAGAACAAGTATTTTATTAGAAAGATAACAATAAAACCAAATTATAAAAAGAAGACACTATATAACTATTTAGTACTATGTATTTGGCTAGGCTAATTTCCTGCAGACAATAAATACCTACTATGTGTACCTACCTCAACCCATCCACTCAGCAGTATCTGTGAATTGACTGGGAAGACGTATTAAACTGTGTTGCAGAATATATAAGAAGCAAAGTCAAAGTATTAGATAGTTTGTTCAGAGTTAAACATACATATAAAAGGACAGGGTTCATTTAGTCTTACCTGTGAATCTCTGAGAATATCTAATTTATTGTTTTTATTAATAAATATCATGTCCAGTGTGAGGGTTGGGGGCAAGAGAGAAGGAATTTAAATACTTAGAAAATTTAAGAGAACGTTCCAAGAGAAACCAAATACCTCAGACTATTTAGAGACACAAGTATTTTGCAGTGAATGTGCTACGAAAGAATTTGTTAAAGTAATTACCTTTACTATTCACTGATTTCCATAGCAACTGCACAATGACTCATATTCAAAATCAGGCTTTAATGAAAGGAACAGTCAACTTTATGTGCCAGATGATTATATATCTATCTTTTTTCCATGTAGGATTGAAGCCAGATATTGTATACAACTATGTTCCATGGACTATTTAACAAGCATTTCATATTTTATTGCATTTGGTCCTCCCATCAGCCATTATTATCTCAATTTTATGTATCAGGAAAGGTTAAGAGAGTTTTAAGTAACTTGACCAATATCTCACCACACATGTTAAAGTTTGGTTTACAAATTTACCTAACTTCCAAGCATTTAATTGTTCCACTATTTTATGCTGATAAAAGCCTTCAGAGAAGATACTGTGTCTGATTATTTCAGTTTAAATATCACAGTTTTCAAGTTACAATGGAACTAGATCCTATTTTACAAAACAGAATCTAGGCAACGCAGGATTTGAAAGTCCTTTTTGAGCATTCCGAAATTGCCTATCATCAGATTGATTTGTAATTCAGGTGATATGTGGAATCTGGAGCCACTGCATAGGCTGTGTACCCTATGTCCTGAACAGAGGCACCTGGCCAAGTGGGTACGATGAGCTAAAACCCAGGGAGCACTCTGTTCACCATTCTCTGTGTCCTATCTGGACTCTGCCTCAGCCCAGAAGAGCAGGCATTTTTCTCTATTTGGTCTGCTCAGATGAGGTACTTATTTGCAATATTTCTCATTTGTGCCACAGGAAAGTGCCCCTTTCTAGGCTGCACAATGACTTGCCGACTGTGTTAGCAGCAACTTTAACAGACCCTGACACTTTTTGCATATTAGCATCCTCAAGAGCATGGAATGTTGCACCAGGATGAATCCCCTTGTTCCTAGGAACTCCCTGAGATTGGAAAATGTTCATTGATAAGCTTTAGAAAGGTTATGCAAAGGTCAGCTAACAATGAAAAAGAATTTTTAGTATCTGAAGTCATCGTGAATAAACGTCATCATTAGGAAAACAAGACTGTGGATCCTGATATTGCAGTTAATGAAAGTTCTATTACATTTTAAATGGTTTATAATGAGAAGCGCTCAAAATTACTTTAAAACTAATTTTATGTACTTAAATTGCATTCAAGGGACCATTTACCTTAATAAATTTATTAAGGGTTTGGTGGAAACACATGTTATATCAAATCACGTGGATATATTAGATAAAATTGCAATACAGAAAATAACACTATGCCCTCCAAAGACGCTCTATGGCCAAATATATTGGATATCTTTTCTATTATTGGATATCTTTTAATTCCTCAAAAGGTGAACATAAAATGACACAAAGTATTAAATTTGATTTGTAATTGTATTCTAGGCATTTATACTTTTATAAATGACTAGAAATGCTTGTTGTTTCAATTAAGGCATTTTTATGCTTTGAGTTTTTATTGTTATTTTTGTCTTTAGTTGGTTAGAAGGTAGGAGAAATGAAGGGCTTAGAGAGATAAAATCCAAGAATGTAGAGCGTTAAGTTATGACTTCTTCAAAATGTGTCCATTTTTTTCTCATTAGATGACCAAATTTTGATTTCCTTGAATTGGGTATTTAAGACTGTTTTGAGGAGTAAATTATTTCTCTGGTTTACTCGTTCCTTTAATGCCCTCACCAACCTTCACCCACTATAGTGGGAAAAAAATGGGACCACACGCTTGGTTAAGTTGGCTACAAATAACTGATTTTTTTCCCTAGTATTATTCTATGACCTGTGTTAATTTTTTTTCAAGCCAAAAAACAGTGTTCTGTGGAAGATTTCTGATAATTTCTACAAACTCCAGTTCATGGTTTTATATATAGATATGATAATGTGATAAGGTAAACACAGAAGTCATAGTGGAAATCCAAGTGGTTTCCGATGCTCCTGATCGGCTTGCTTCCCCCCAGTCTCATCATGCACACTTTCAGTCACCCTTTTCCAGATCAACTGCCTTTGAAAGATTTTCAGAACTCTAAGCCATTACTAAATGGCCATGGAAAGAAATTAAGCAAAGAAAAATTAGACAGACTTTCAGGAAAAGTTTCCTAATTGTGAAAACTATTAAAATGTGGAATAAATATCCTCTGAGGGAGAGGATGGATGCCCATCTCCGAGGCTTTAAAAACAGGATTTGACCAATACTTTGGGAAGAGGAATGAGGGCGATATTCATTACTTGGCAAGGAAGTGAGCTGGATGACATAATGATCTTTCCCTCTTTCATGCTAATGCCTCTTTGATGTGTTCATATAAGTAGTAACTTAGTTTCAAAAGCAGACATTTTAATGTGGGAAGAGTACTCAGGTTTCAATGAAAATCTCACCAGAAAAAGTCAGGAATGAAGGCGACCATTGACCCTGTACACGGATTACTTTTGTATTTGACCACGTAAGATAATTGGATGGGCACCTAATATATTTCCTGGTACAGTGCTATTGTGGTTGGTCTTCTTTATCTGTATGTCTATCTTGTTCAGTCTGTGCTTCAGCTTCACAGGAAAATAGAAATATTTTTTCTGTGCTTGTTAATGCTAACCATGGTGTCTACAACTGCATCTGCTGCCTTTACTCGGGTCTGCCAACCTTCTGTTTTTCTTACCTGGTATGTGTGCACACCCATAAATCCCCTGTGGCTGGGTTAAGGGAACATACAAGCAGCTCTTCAGCATTAAGAATGCGATGGGAGAGATTGAGGTAGATTTGAACTGTCATCATTAATCAAGGCCAAGGAGAAGGCTGCTTTCCAGGACATACACATGGCCTCTGTTTGCTGTTACTGTTTTGCTGCTTTTATGAGGTATCTAGTGAGAGAAAGTGTGAGGATTTACACATGAAACATTCCCACAGTGAATTTCAAGTGACTAGATAAAAGTATTGTAAGTGAATTTTATTGAATGTGAAAGTCTATCTTTTTTATAAAGGAATATATTTTTAACTTATTTATTTTTAGTTTAAAAATTCCACTCTTGATTTTTATAAGCTACCTTGTTTGATTTCTTGTCTTAAGCCAGCTGTGGATGATGCAAGGGTTCCCAAGCTTTCAGCCATCGGTCCCTTATCCTTTTCTGACTAGATTACAGGAATGAAATTGTGTAAATACATAAATCTTATATTTTTTAACTAGTAATTAAAACTGAGATTTCAGTAACATATTTTGGACATTTCTGGATAGTTAATGTAAAATTAACAAAAAACCTGCTTTTATAATTAAATAGTATAAATGTATATTACTGTTTGTTTACTTTTTATATCTAGGTGAACCAATATATGTATGTCTGTTTCTACTGTTACTTGCAGCTCAATGGAACCCTGTAATATACATGAACAAGTTTCTGGAAGTTATGAGGTGAGTTATTGCTCATGTCATATTCTCTTTTTTAGAGTTCTAGAATTAGGAGAACATCTATCATGGAACAAATACACTTCCATTCAAATCAGAGTTGGCATATAACATATACATTATATGAAACAATAAACAACTATTTTATATGGCAATAGTCTAAATATAACATGGCTCTGCATTTTTGGGCATGCAAAAATATATTAAATCCATGATAACTTCTCAGCTCTCCTGAATCTTTCCATCATACCACTAAGAATTTCATAACCCAAAGACCAAGGTAGAAAATATGTTTTTGCAGAGACTAGGGTCACCCTAGAGTAAAACTTTAAGTGCGGATTACCTCAGATCCCTGCAAAACTGATCTGCCTCGGAGAAAAGAACTAGGCAAAATATTATTTTTGATGACAGGGTTGAAGTTCAGGATAGAAATGTAAATGTGTTCAGACATACTGAGAAATAAATCACATTTAAGAGATGAAGAATGGAGTTTCTGGAGGGGCAAAATGAAAAGGCAGATGCTAAGGAACTGCACAAAAAGAAAAAATGTATGCAAGTTGGGGCAGTGTGAACTTGTCAGACAGGGAAGAAGCATGAAGTCATAAACTGCTTAGAGAGTTATAGCAGTACCTTGACATAGTAGGAAAAAGAAAGCTTATGTGTACTCAAGAAGATCTGAATTCAAGTCCTGGCTCTATCCCTTACTGGATGTGGGATGCTGGACAAGTTACTTCTCTATTTCAATTCTCTCATTCAAATCTATGAATTCAAAAATTTGAATTGAACACCAAAGCCCCCTTTGGCTGTCAGTTTTAATCTGCAGTGACATCCTGGTGGGTTGAAACTTAAGGCAGTCATTAATAGATAATAAACAGACCATTTGTGTAGGAATTTACCGCATGTGTATGGGTCTTACTCTTAGTAATTTAGGAAAACATAGAAAGTGAATGGTGCAATCTTGAATTGTGAGGAGGAGCTCATTTTATCAGGCAAGATCGCGATTTTCAAATCAGTACCTGAGTGTTGCTTGTTTGATTAAACTCTGGTATACAGAAAGCATTAGCTTCAGCATTATGCCTCTATTACATAGGAGAAGAACTGAATTAGAAGGAAATAGACATTTGACTGACTTAGAGAAATACTGAAAGAGTGGATTGATGATGCTTTCCAGAACCATTTATTTTGACTGGTATAATAAAGATATCGGCAGTAATGAGAGTCTTCTGAATTAAAACCAGCCACGTTTTCTCATTAATATATTACTATTGGTGAAATTTTGTTTCAGATGGTCTTCCAAAGCAGGAAATGTTTCCAATATAATTAATTATCACAGGCCAGGTGTGGTGGTTCACACCTGTAATCCCAGCACTTTGGGAGGCCGAGGAGGGTGGATCACCTGAGGTCAGGGGTTCAAGACCATCCTGACCAACATGGTGAAAGCCCATCTCTACTAAAAATACAAAAATTAGCTGGGTGTGGTGGATCACCCCTGTAATCCCAGCTGCTTGGGAGGCTGAAACAGGAGAATTGCTTGAACCTGGGAGGCAGAGGTTGCAGTGAGCTGAGATTGCGCCATTGCATTCCAGCCTGGGTGACAAGAGCAAAACTACTCTCAGTTAAAAAATATATATATCACAAAAGGTGGAAGACAGGATCACTCATTTTTTCAAGTAAGAGACTTCTCAACTGTATATATAATATATATAATATATAATATATGTATTCTATATACATATAATATATACATATATAATATATGCATATATAATATATGTATTATATATACTATTATATCATATTATATATTATATATGCTATATAATATATACACATATTATATATGCTATATAATATATACACATATTATATATTATATGTACACATATAACTATATATTATATATTATATATACACATATAACTATATATTATATAGCATATATAGTATATCAAATGTATATGTTATATATCATAGATATATAGTATATAGTATATATAGTATATAGTAGATTACTATAGAATATATACATTTGCTATACTATATATGCTATATGTCATAAAATATATAATATAGTATAATATATAGTGTATATAATATATACAATATATACATTCAATATACTATAAATTATGTATAATATATAGTATAATATGCAGTATATAGTATGTATAATATGTAGTATATATAGTATATATGGAATATATAATATATAGTATATATGGCATATATAATATATAGTATTATATGGCATATATAGTATATAGTATTATATGGTATATATAGTATATAGTATGATATATAGTATATATAATATATAGTATATAGTATGATATATAGTATATAATATATAGTATATAGTATGATATATAGTATGATATATAGTATATATTATATATTTTATATATATATGCCTCTAAATTAGCAAATTAAAGATTTAGTAAAGTACAGGCATCCCAGCTTTCTGTATGGGATGACTTTCTGAATGTCCCAATAATGTTTCAAATGTACTGGTTTTTTCAGTGGGTAGGACCTGGTGGATCAGAGTGCAATTATGTGTTCAATTCCAGTGAATTTCTATTAATTTCCTGACTGGAGTAATGCAGACACTACTGGCCTACCAGAGTGAGGGCAAAATGTTATGAATGGTTGTTCTCCTGCAGAGGAGACAATGGCCTGGTTGGCTTTGGGAAATTTAGTTGCATGGACTTAAGCTTTCAGAGCCAAGTTTTGATTATATCGTAGTTGTGGTTCCATAGCATCTTCCCTTTAGGACTTGGCTCTGAGGCAAAGTCTTGATGTAAGGCAAAGTGAATGCAGGATGCTTTTGACATAAGGCTGATATTTGTTGTAGTGACATTGAGGTAGGACTTGTGACATTCCCTTTACTGCTTATAGTCTCAACAACTCTTTTGAAAATTCTCTGGCCTCCTTTCTTTAGTTAGAAACATTTTCCAGCTGGAAGATACATACAGTGACTTTTTCGTGTCATCCTGCTGGTTTCTAAACATAATGATCAGGCTGACGTCTATGACATGGTTTACTTAGTCTCTTTCTTTGATTTTATATCTTGTTTTGTGCCTGTCTTACTTCCTAGTTCAGTGGGAAAAAAAAAAAAAAAAAAAAAAAAAAAAGTCCTGGCCAGCTGCCATCTGGTAAAAAAGCTGCCTTTGGTTCTGGGGAACATGAAAGTGGGACTGGGAAATAGAAAACGGAGTTTACTACTCCTAAGACCCAAATACTCCTTTTGCTAGTAATAGATCAAAATGAGCTTTAATTGCAGAAAACTAAGTTGAATGTCTTTCACATTCCTTATCTTTACTGACATAATTTCTGCATTCGATACTATTAGCCCAGCTTTCCTTAATTTGGTTTCCAGATAACGTTCTTCCTCCTTGATTTCCTGCTGATTACTTTTATGGGTTCTCCTAATCTATTCTCTTTAAAATATGCTACTCTCTACATTTTATCCTTTTTCCTTGGTCTCTTATTTTGCTTCATGATCTGTTCTTTAAGCTAGCAGTCTTCAAACTTTAAGCTAGAGTCTCTCAAACTTGGCTGCATTTATGGGACTTGCTAAATTGAATGCCTGAGCTACAGCTCTGAAAATTCTGACTTAATGTTTCCAAGGGTGGGGACCAGAATCTGTGTTTTTAAAATACTTCACAGATGATTCTTATGAGCTTTAGGTTTGAGAATCACTACTTTCATAAATTTTATCTATGTTCTCAGCTGAATAGACCATTGGTTTCTGAGTCTTTACTCTCTTTTTATTAACTTTCATTTTAAGTTCTGGGTACATGTGCAGGTTTGTTACATAGGTAAACTTGGGTCATGGGGGTTTGCTGCACAGTTATTTCATCACACAACTATTAAACCTAGTACCCATTAGCTATTTTTCCTAATCCTCTTTCTTCTCCCAGCCTTCACCCTCCGCTAAGCCCCAGGGTGTGTTGTTTCCCTTTATATGTCTATGCGTTCCCATAATTTAGTTCCTATTTATAAGTGAGAACATGCAGTATTTGGTTTTTTGCTCCTGCATTATTTTGCTAAGGATAATAGCTTCCATCTTCATCCATGTCCCTGCAAAGTACATGATCTCATTATTTTTTATGGCTGAATAGTATTTCCATCTTCATCCATGTTCCTGCAAAGTACATGATCTCATTCTTTTTTATGGCTGAATAGTATTCCATGGTGTATATGTACCACATGTTCCTTATCCAGTCTACCATTGATGAGCATTTAGGCTGATTCCATGTCTTTGCTATTGTGAATAGTACTACAAGGAATATGTGTGTGCATGTGTCTTTAGGATACAGTAATTTATATTCCTTTGCATATATATCCACTAATAAATCAAATGGTAGTTCTGTTTTTAGCTCATTAAATCACCATACTGTTTTCCACAATGGTGGAATTAATTTACACTCCCACCAACAGTGTATAAGCATTCCTTTTTATCTCCACAACCTTGCCAGCACCAGTTATTTTTTGACTTTTTAATAATAGCCATTCTGACTGGTGTGAGATGGTATCTTATTATGGTTTTAATTTGCATTTCTCAAATGATCAGTGATGTTGAGCTTTTTTTTTGTAGCATTGTTGGCTGCTTGTTTGTCTTCTTTTGAAAAACGTCTGTTCTGTATTTGTCCACTTTTTAATGGGTTTGTTTGTTTCTTGTAAATTTGTTTAAGTTTCATATATATGCTGGGTATTAGTCTGAGTCTTTATTCTTAACCCTGTCTTCTTATCTAAGCTTCAGACCAATACCTCAAATTTTCTAAGAAACATTTCACTTGGATTATCCATGGTCATTTCAAATTCAATATAATCAATCAAAATGATTCAACTCTAACTCTTCCATCCACAGTCGGTCTCTTCCTTTTCTCTTACTTCAGATAATACTTCTTCCTGTACCAAGAGGGACACCTTATTCATTTTCAGCTTCTTGTTCTCCTCATTTTTGTTTTCTCCAATTAATCATCAATACATGCCCATGATGGTTAATTTTATGTGCCAACTTGGCTGGGATACAGTGCCCAGATATGTGGTCAAACATTATTCTGGGTGTTTCTGTGAGGGTGTTTATGGAGGAGATTATCATTTAAGTCAGATGTTGAGTAAAGCACACTGCCCTCCATAATGTAGGTGAGCCTCATATGATCAGTTGAAGGTCTGAATAGAACAAAAGTCCAACCTACCCTGGACAAGAGGAAATTCTGCTGGCAGAGAGCTTTCAGACTTGAACTGCAGCTCTGGCTCTTTCTTGAGTTGCCAGCCCGCTATATCACCCTGCTGATTTTGGATTTGACAGTTTCCATAATCATGTGAGCCAGTTCCTTAAAATAAATTCTACCCTCTGTCTCTTTCTCTCCCTGCCTCCCACACACATACAATTGCTTCTGTTTCTCTGGAGAACCCTAATACATGCATCTTTTTACCTCAGAACTCTCTCTTAAATCTCTCTTCCTTCCATTTCTGCTATTTCAACCTTGGGTTTGGCCTCCATCAGTTTTTGCCTGGAATAGTCTAACTGGCGTCTCACTGTTGCCAATCTCAATTCCATTCATCGTTTTTCCATACTGTCTCGAACATGACCTTTCTACATCAGTAAGTCTTTTGATACTGTCATCCTACTACTATGTGGAAACCTTGGGTGCTTCACTGATGTTTCCAGAAGGATTAAACTCCAAATTCTTGGTACACAAGGTATTTCATAGCATTTCACATTTATGTTAAAGTGGTAGCCTCAGTCAATTTCCAACCCCTCTCTTTTTATACCTGTACATACATACGTACTTCTCCAGCCAATAAACCATTTACATTCCCTTAACTTAGAATGTGTTCTTCTTAATTCAGTAAATGTGTGTGTATTTTATCTTGGTTGCACTTCCCTTGACTCTAATCTACACAATTAACTTCCTCTCTTTCAAAGCCAGCTCAAATATCACACTTCCTTGCACCTCCTCTTCCTGGAATTAAGCAGATAGCAATTGGCTTTTCCCTTTTGTGCTCCATTAGCAAATCCAAGAGCATAACTGAGCTCAATGCTTAACATGTATTAAATATTTCTTAAGAATGAGACAAAGAATTGTCTCATTTAATCATCATTATTATCCCCATTTTGGGAAACTGAGGTTTGGAGAAGTATAGCAACTTGACCAGGTTCACACAGCAGGTAGCTGGCAGACATAGGGATTGAATGACTCCAGAGTCTGTGCTCTTACTCACCATACTGAATTGTCTTTAATGCATCGTCTACTACATTGCATATAATTATGTATTTGTAGAATATCTTCTGACTGAACTACAAGATCCTGCCTATAATACCGAATGTCTGACACAATAAATGAATAATTGGATTAATGATAATCTAAAGCAAAATTGAGGTATTTCTGTAATCTCTATTGCGAAAGGAAAATAAAAACTGGGACCCCAATTCATTATGCCAAAAGGGAAAAATTAAGCTGAAAGCTGAGTCATGCAAGCAACTGACTTTGCTTTTGTTCCTAAGCAGATAGCTACAAATTAAAGGTCAAATATCTCCACTTTATGTTCACCTTATCTTGGGTAAAATGCCTATTTACAGAGCGTGAGACAAATACATAATTGACTATTTCCTTACTACTTCTTTTATCTTGCAACAAGTGGATTCAGTAATGTGACCAGACCCTCCCTATTTCCCCTCCAGCCTGCTTTTCCTTTTTAAATATTGAAGCCCTGAAAATCATCATTGCAGAAAGGTACAGATCTGTCTCCCATGCATCCTCAGTCTTGACCAAATAAAGTTCTAAATTGATTGGGATTTGTCTCAGAAACTTTATGGTTTACACTATGGAAGTTTTCATGTATTTAACTTTGCTTTATAAATTGCCCAAATTTTAAGGATTATATAGAAAAGTAAATATTGTATGTTAAATCATGTTTTATTTTTAATCAGCATAATTAAAACATTTTAGTGATAGAAGGAAAATTTAAGGTCATTTAATATCATTCACCCATTATAATTTTTTAACAGGTAAGGGCTGGAAAAACAGAATTATTCAGTAATAGTTAATAGATGGCAAGTCAAAGCAAGAATATCTGAGTTTCCGATATCTAGACTCTGTTACCCTTGACTTAAAATTTTAGAAATGTGCTATATCCCTCAAACTTTGGGTCTCACTAAAATGTTGCTTTAAATCTTAAAACTCTATTAGAGCATCTTTTATGTATATTTACTTGTTACACAGTCCTTATAAGAAAACAAATTTAATTTAAAATACTTGCAGTTATTTGCTTCCTAAAATCTACTTCAGAGTTAACTTTTGGGATTTTTTGTTGAGTATCACATTAAGAATGTTAGAGAAACCGTATTTGTCCTATCATACCAAAAAAAAAAAACAAAAAAAAGAAACCTAGAAGTTGTTTATTTAAATAAATTTTTAGGTAGCCAAACTCACATTCATTATTCGCTTTAAGATATGATAATGTCTTTTTAATGTTCAAGGCCCTACTAATTTCAGAATATTTGCCGAACGGCTAACTGATAACAAAACAATTCCCACTTCCACTGAAGGGGTTAGCTACCTACAATTAAAAACCGTCCCATTGCCACAGGCTGTGAAAAAACAAAGCATACTGCCACACTTGCAGACAGTAATGTTTCAACCAAAGTAACTCAAATTCCTTCTTTAAGTTTTAAATTTTGGTCTGTCTTGTAAAACTCATAAAATCTTTCCCTTCCAGAAATACCAAGCACAGGTATCAAATCATTCTGTTCATTTCTAGCTGTGGAATTCTGTTAATTTCATGCAGCATTGGCATTTACTCTGCAGAAGGTAGAGGGTAATTGCTTAATAAAGAAATCCCACCAGTTGAGTCTTTCTTTCTATATATATTGACTACAGCAATCCCTAGGCTCCAGGTTACTTATAAGAGATCAATAGACATGCCAAGTTAATGGCCCAAGTAACATATTTCTCGTTCACTTTTTCTTTCCAGTTAAAAATTACAAAGCATATACAAAGGATTTCTCTGGGCTTAATACAGAGCCCATGGGAAAATGTTGACATTGGAAATACTACTTTGGGGATTTTTTTTTGTCACACTATACACTATTTTACACGATCTTTTCATTATTCATCTTGCAAAACATATAAAAAATCATTACATTTCCCTTTAATTCCAAGCCAATCATTTTGTTCTTCTAGGACATTAAACACGTGAAAGTTTTAGCTGGGCTTTATTTATGCATTCATTTCTTTGGTTAAAAGAAAATCTGCAATGGAACTTCTGAGCTCTCCTTTCACAGCTGAGATTAGAGAAAACCAAAACTCTGAAGCAATGAAATTTATAGAACTATAAATCACATTTCAGTTTTTGACCTTGAAAAATTATGGAGATCAAGAAGTCTGATGAAGCAATGCTCATTACTGGTTCACAAGAACATTAGTCTGCTTATGTTATCACAAAATTTGTGGTGCGTTAATGGGTCACTCAGGTGACTTTATGTTCACACATCACTTAGACAAAGTAAAGGTTAAAAACAACAGATATTACCGATGTGAGATAGTATGTAGGCTGAAAATGCAGTCCTATTTCTTTGAAAATCTTTGCCTCCTCAAAAAAAAAAAATGTGAAAAGCAGCCCCCAAATGGTTCTGCACTCCAATTTGATTTGATTTTAGAATTGCTTATGTTACTAAGATTTATGAGTGTTGCTTCTTGTGAAAGAATGGCATATCCTTCAGCTCTTATTGTGGACTTTAATGGAAATAGTGTGCTTTTATGGAATAAAACCTCTCTGAAGCCCTGCCTAAAACTGTTTCAAACCAGAACCTCTGTACTGTGTCTGGAAAATCACTAACAGAGACAGACAGAAAGGGAGCAAATCTGTTTTTTCCATCTTCTTTCTGAAACTTCCTGTGCAACTTTCTTACTAGGATTTTTATTCCATAATAGCTGTAGAATATAAGTGATTTGCATTTTAGAAAATTATACTGTGTGATTTTTACATCCTATATCTCTGTTTCAGTTATGCATTCAACAGTTGCATTCCACATGATAATTTAAGGAGCTGTCAGAAAGCAATACCTTTTACAGAAAAAGACATAAAACTGTAGTCAAACCTTAATTACCCACTGAAAGACACGAGGGGGCTGATATTCTGAAATAATAGATAGTTCCAAATATTTGACATTCATAAGCTTATTATAATTTCATACAGAAAATGTCCCTTTCAAGTGAAGTTTAAATTAGGTAGTTAAATGTAGCTGGTATTTCCCAGATACAAGAGTGGAGAGCTAGGGTAGAAGCTTTTGGCTTGTACTGGATAGGTAACATACCATGCAATATGCTACATCTGCAGACAACTGAGAATGGAGTATTCCTCAAAGATTTTCTTGGATTTGCTATAGGAGCACAAAAGGGAAAAGCCAATTGCTATCTGCTTAATTCCAGGAAGAGGAGGTGCAAGGAAGTGTGATATTTGAGCTGGCTTTGAAAGAAGAGAGGAAGTTAACTGTGTAGATTAGAGTCAAGGGAAGTGCAACCAAGATAAAATACACACACATTTACTGAATTAAGAAGAACAAAAAAAGCGATGATTAATTTTGCTTGACCAGATCAAGAAATTTGAGGATGAGAAGATAATTATGAGTCTTAAGTGAGGAGAAAAATGAAACAGAGAGTGGAAAATTTGCATGATCATCGCTCTTTTTGTTTCATGACTAAATATAACAGTAGCACTCTTTTTATAAATTCTACTTTTGTGTGAAAAATTGAAGACAAAATTTTAATACTTGGTAGTTTCTAAAACCTACTGACATTCTTGGAAAACTCCCTTTAACAGAATCACTGGGACCTAATCAAGAAAATACAACCAAAGCATGGTTTCCAAGCGCTGATGGAATAAGGAAAATGGAAGCAGAGATTCTTGGGCAGTGAGAGTGTCCTGACAGGGAGGCTGAATTGTCAAGGATGTCTAGCATACATATTGAGATTAAACCTGTCTGTAAACCTAGTAGAGATTAACTTGTACACATACTCATCTACAGAATAAAAAAAGATAGCTCTCAATAACTGAATATTCATTAAAAAATTTCCCTGGATGGATTTACTTAGTGTAAATAAGTTCAGTATAAATAAGTTCAGGGAAGAAGGAATCTCAATTTCTTCATGCAGTATTTTTCAAAGAGAATAAAAGTCATAAAGAAGTTTGAATACATGCAGAATATTAGAAACCTTTAGATCAGGCTAGAGATGGTTACCATGAGGTATGCAATTTTTGGTTTTCTATATTGGTTGAAGTCACTAGGTAGATATTAAGAATGGCAGTGCTTCAAGTGTGGCTTTGAATCTCATGATTTATTTCTTTCTTAGATATTTTCTTCAGGAGTTTTCCCATGTGCAATCAGTATACTTGCCACTTTTCAAAATTTATTAAAACAGGGTCCTTGTCTGGTTTCAGCAATCTGTCCCACACAATTAATAGTCATTTTTATTTTCCATTATAGAGCCATTGATTACTTTTCCACATCAGTCTCTAACTGAACTATACATTAAAAATGGATTATTGTTGAGTCACACAAAGCAACACTGAGAGTTATTTTGCAGCAAAACTTTGGTGATGTTGACCTTATTTATTGCTCAACGTAAAACTTAATGTAAAACTCGGTATGGTCAGTTTCATAAAAATCAGGGCAAGACTGCAGACAGACTGCTTGATTCATTCCTTACCACAAGGAATGGACATGAATTTTCAATTCCAAGTAAGCATTTAACATCTGTATGTTATGGCCTTTCCAAAAACCTGACAGGAATGTCATCAATGAAACTGAGAAGAAAATATTTTTGACAGACTTTTTCTTTGGCTTTCTTTTTATTCCACTTGCCAAATTCAAAAAGAAAAAAAATTCTTTCCTGTACTTTCCAGATATTTACTTTATTTAAAGAATGAGGAAATCTGGGATCAATGGCAGAAGACAGGGTTGCAAAATGAGCTGCTGTAATAATCAAAATTAAGGGATAACTTATAGTCTTGTCCACAACCATTACCCAGGGTACTGAGTTGGCTCTGAAATAATAGAACAAACTAAGGGAAGGATTTTAAACAATAGCTACAATCCCCTGTATTATTTGACAACTTAAAGTGTCAAATTTATATTTTCCAGGGTGGAAGTTTAAGCAACGTGTGTGTGTGTGTAATTCAAGGTACAACATTACCAAATTACTCTTCATCTTAATGAGATGAACCTAGTAATCTATAAAAAGGAAACTTTGTTTTTCTGTTATATACTGTGACTAGGTTCAGAGTAAAAGATTCTTATGAGTTTAACCTCATAACTACATTGCCCTACATTGCCATCAGGAAGCTGCCAAATAGCTACTAAGTATAAGAGCTAGAATGTGAACCCCAGTCTTATTAAACTCTTTAATTCTAGAGTCTTTCTGTGTAGTAACTACACAATCCAAATTCATAAGAAAAAGTAAAAGATGTTTCCTAATATGTAATGTGATCAGGGGATGATATGTGTTAATCAATAGCCTACCAACCAAGTCTCCCAAATCTCCTCTGCTACTCTTTTCATTCACCCAGGATATTAACATTCATCCATTACACTGAAGCAAAAATAGGCTTACAAATAGGCACATCAAGCAATTTTACCTTCTGTTTTCTTTGTAATTTCTTCTTAGGAAAAATTTCAATCATATCCAAAAGTAAACAATTACATAAGGAACTCCCTTGTGCATAGCTTCCAATTCATGGTCAATCTTCCCTTCCTATTTCATATTATTTGAAAACAAATTTCACTCAATATGACATTTCATCTATAAATATTTCAAGTTGTACTTCTATAATATAAAGGATTAAAAATTATAATGACAATATCAATATGAACCTAAATAAATTGTATTTCTTTAATATCATAAAGTACCTTGTCAGTGTTCAAATTACCCTGATTGTCTCAAAATTTATTTTCAAAGTTGATTAGCTTGATACAGGATCAAGTAAATTCCATACCTTATTGCTGATTTGTATGTGTCTTAAATCTCCTTTAATTTATAAATTACCCCATAACATCTTCCCCTGCCCCCGTACAAGAAGCATAGAAGTCTCCAATGAAACTCAACCCAAAGAGGTGTTCACCAAGACACATAATAATCAAAATTAAAAAAAAAAAAAAAAAACAAAGAAAAATCTGAGAACAGCAGGAAATGAAAAACACATTACATACAAAAGAGTGTAAATCTGACTATCACCAGAAACTCTGCAGGACAGTTGACAATGGAATCATATATTAAAAGAGCTCAAGGGGGGAAAAAAAAAAACAAAAACACCCTGACAACCAAGAATACTTTATGCAGCAAATCTGTATTTCAGAAATAAGGAGGAAACAAAATGTTACCAGACAAATACAAGCCAAGGAAGATCATCACCACCAGACCTACCTTACAGAAATAACTAAAGAAAATTCTTTACACCAAAAAAATGCTGCTAATTAATAACATAAGACATACAAAAGCACGAAACTCAAAGATGTAAGTCATATAGAGCCACATTCATAATACTTTAGGACCGTAATAATGGCATGTAAAGCAATTCTATTTCTAGCACAAGGATTAAAATACAAAACTGTGAGTATCAACTGTAGCTAAAATAAATTTTCAAGAGATGCACACTACAAAATGATGTAAATTATAACTTCAAAAACATAAAAGGGAGGGATAGTAAAATTGTAGTGTTGTTGAATGCAATCAAAATTAAGTTACTATCAGTTTTACATAGGCTGTTATAAGTTCTAGGTAAGCCTCATGGTGACCACAAAGCCAAAGTCTTTAGTGTAAGAACAAAACAAAAACAGAAAAAATTCAAAGCATAATCTACAAAAAACCATCAAGCCACAAAGGAAGATAGCAAGAGAGAAAGAAAGAAACAAAGTATCTATACAATAACCAGAAAATAATGAACAGAATTGTAGTATTGAGTAGTTACCTGTCAATAATTACCTTGAATGTAAATGGATTAAATTTTGTGATAAAAAGACATAGACTGACTGACTGAATCAAAAAACATGACCCAACTATATGCTGCCTAGAAGAGACTCACCTCACTTTCAGAGACATACATAGTCGGAAAGTGAAGGGAAAGAAAAAGATACTACATATAAATGGAAACCAAAAGAAAGCAGGCATAGCTGTACTTATATCAGGCAAAACATACTTTAAGTTGAGAAAACTGTAAATAGAGACAAAAAGAATATTATATAATAATAAAGGAGTCGATTCATCAAGAGGATATAACAATGGTAAATATACATGCACCCAACATCAGAGCACCTAAATATATTAAACAAATATTAAAGAATGAAGAGAGAGAGATATAATACTAGTAGGGCATTTCAGTATTCCACTTTCCACAGTGAACAGATCATCAAGACAGAAAATTAATAAGAAAACACTGGACTGACTTGAACAACACTTTAGACTAAATAGACCTAACAGACACACAGAACGTTCTATCCAACAGAAACAGAATATACATTACTCTTAAGCATACATGGAACATTTTTCCAGATAGTTCACATGGTATGTCAAACAACCAGTCTTAACAAATTACATAAGATTGAATGTCAGGTGTCTTTCCAATTACAATGGTCTCAAATTAGTGATCAACAACAGGAGGAATTTCAAAAAAATTCATGTATACATGAAAATTAAACGTATTCCTGAACAACCAATGGTTCAATAAAAAAAAATTAAAAGGAATGTTAAATTTTTTCTTGAGACAAAAATATAAAAATACGATATGCTAAAATTTATGGAATAACAACTCTGGCAAAAGCAGTCCTAAGAGGAAAGTTTATAGCAATAAACACATTAAAAAAAGAGGAAAGATCTCAAAAGATCAACTTAATGTTATGCCTCAAAGAAGTAGGAAAAAATGGAGAAACTCAGCCCAAAGTTAACAGAGGGAAGGAGATAATAAAGATCCAAGCAGAATTAATTAAACATAGACTAGAAAAACAATCCAAAAGATCAATAATCTAAGAGTTTATTTTTGAATATGTAAAATCAGCAAACCATTAGCTAAACTTAAGAAAAAAAGAGAAAAGATTAAAATAAATAAAAAATGAAAGAGGAGACATTACAAATGATACCTGAAAAGAAATCTGAGACTACAATGAACAATTATATACCAACAAAGTGGATAATCTAAAAGAAAAGGACAAATTCCTAGAAACAAAATACCAGGGCTGAATTGTGAAGAAATGAAAATTGCAACACACCACCAATAATGAGTAACAAGATTGAATCAGTAATGAAAAGTTTCCCATCAAAGACAAACCCAGGACCTGATGGTTTTGTTGCTAAATTCTACCAAACTTTTAAAGAATAATTAATATAATATCAATCCTTAAACTCTTCCAAAAAATTGAGAGCAAGAAATACTTCCAAACTCCTTTTTGCAAGGCCAGCATTATCTGGCTATTAAAGCCAGATAGGGATGCTATAAGAAAAGAAAATTGCTGGTCAATATCCTTAATGAACATAGATGCAAAAATTCTCAACAAAATACTGACAAATCAAATTCAAGAGTGTATCAAAAAGATGGGATTTATCTGTGATATGGAATGGGTTTTTAACACACATAGATCAATAAATGTGCTATATCACATTAACAGAATGAAGGACAAACCATACAATCATCTCATTAAATGCAGACAAAGCATTTGACAAAATTCAACATCCTTTTAAAATAAACACACCAAATTAGGTGTTGAAGGAATATACCTCAGCATAACAAAGGGCCTATATGAGAAGGCCACAAGTAACATACTCAACAGTGAAAAATTGAAAGCCTTTCTTCTAAGATTTGAAACAAAGATACCCACTCTTACGGTTTCTGCTTAACATAGTATTGGAAGTCCTTGTCAGAGCAATTAGGCAAGAGAAAGAAATAAAAAACATCCAAATAGAAAAGCAAAAGTAAAATTGTCCTTGTTTACTAATGACATGATCTCATATATAGAAAACCTTAAAGACTCTACCAAAATGCTGTTAGAAGTAGTAAATGAATTCCATAAAGTTGCATGACACAAAATAAACATACAAAAATTAGTAGTATTTCTACACACTATGAACTATCTGAAAAAGAAATGAAGAGAAAAATTCCATTTACAATTGTTACAATAAATAGGAATACATTTAACCAAGGAGGTAAAAGACATGTATGGTGAAAACTATGAAATGTTGATGATAGGAATGGAAAATGACAAAAATTAATGCATTTTGTTCATAGATTGGAAGAATTAATATTGTTAAAATGACCTTATTACACAAAGCATTCTACAAATTTAATATAATCTCTGTCAATATTCCAATGTCAGTTTTCATAGAAATAGAAAAAAAAGTTTTGAAACTTATATGAAACAAACAAACAAAAAATCCCTGGATAGTTAAGGCAATCATGAGTAAAAGGAGCAAAGCTGGAGGTATCTCACTAGCTGATTTCAAACTATACTACAAAGCTATAATAATTATAGTAGCATGTTACTGGCATTAAAATAGATACATCAACAAATGTAACATACTAGAAAGCCCAGAAATGAACCAACACATGTACAATCAATTGATTTTCAAGTTGCCAAGAGTACACAATGAGAAAAGAGTCTTGTCAATAAATGTGTTGGAAAGACTGGATATCCACATGTAGAACAATAAAATTGGATCGTTATATCACACAATGCACAATAATAAACTCACAATGTATCAAACACTGAAACATAAGACCAGAAACTGTAAAACTGCTATAAGAAAACCCCAGGAGAAAAAACTACACAACATTGGTCTACACTGGTCTGGACAATAATTTTTTGTATTTGACCCCAAAAGCACAGGCCACAAAAATCAACAAATAGGATTACCTCAAACTAAGGAGCTTGTACACAGGAAAATAAATGTATTTTTGTATATGGTGTGAAATAAAGACTCAATTTCGATCTTCTGCATATGGGTATCCAGTTTTCCCAACATCAGTTATTGAAGAGACTATCTTTTTCCTGTTGTGTATTATTTTTGTTGTGGGAGAAATGGGACGCTTCCTCCTATGGGCATCTATCTTCTTATTTCCAAAGAGAGAACAAAGTCCATTCCTCAAACAAAAACTAAGGTTTGAGGAATAACCATTGCAAAGTACCAAAGTACATTACCAAGTTTTATTTTGAATGAGGCCCAAGACATTGTAGTAATGAACTCTGTTCGATATTTGGAAAACTAATGATAAAAGCTTAGCAGTACACACACCTAGAAGTTATTCTGTACTGTGTTTGAATTTCAGTTCCTCCAGTTACTAACTTTGTGATCTTGCATGGGCTATTAACTTTCTGAGCCTTAGTATCTTTTGCTCTAGTCTACCTCTCTCATGGGTTTATTGGGGAATTAAATTAAGTCACCGTAAGTAAAGAGCCTTGGACAGCGCTTGGTATATAGTGGCACAGAATATAATTGCTTTTTCCCAAAATGCTTCTAGAATGAAATTCTAGAATGGAAGCTGTAGTCTTGGGTATCAGGCATGTGTTGGTTTAATTTTAATCTAGATATCATGCCCCCTTATTCTTGAGTTCTAGAACATAAGAAAGACAATGCATGAGGAATCCAAAAGCTCAGAAAGGTAGGCACTTGGTACTTTACAATTCCTATAACTATTTGAATCTGGTACTTCAGGACTAAACTAGGTCTTGTGATTCACTTAAATCAACAAAGAAATACTGAAAGATCTGAAATTATAAACTTCTGTTTTGCCATTCTTGGAGTGTTCCATAGTGACATTACAGTTCCCAATAAGAAGAAACATATATGTGAAGAAGAATCTTTAGCAACACATCACATTAATTTAAAAAAAAAATCTGGTCCACCGAGAAACATCCTATTATTACTGGATCACTGTACATGCCCTCTAAATGAAAGTTTTTGTCTTTCATTTGGAAAAGAAATGAGGCCGATTTTCCAGTGGCCTTTATCTGACATCTTCGGTCAACTATGCATGCGGCACAGCTGTAAGCTCATCCTTCAAATTTCCAGTTTGTCATTGGATTTTATTTTTGCCAAAAACGAAATGTAATCATGATAATTTATAAGCTTGTAACAATAGCCAGAAAACACATTATGACAATAAAAACAAAATCAAACAAAATTCCCACTTTTAAGAAAACACCAACTAGCTACCCACTCAAAATAATTTGGGTTGTGACTGTGGCATAACTTTATTACTTGAATCACAATTATGATTTAGAATTTAACTTAGGCAAGATAAATAAGATGTGATTTCACCAAAGTGCAGCATTTTTTAATTGGTAAACATGAAAGGCATCCCACTATAGGGAAAAGAGTGTGATCTTTGGAGATAGATGGCCTACATTAGGGACTTCATTTGGCAATCTGCTAGCTTTGTATCTGCAAGAAACTACCTTTCCAAGCTCTCTGTCCTCATGAGCAAAACTGGGAGAGAAACACATTTCAGGATTTTGTGGCAATCACAAAAGTAGGTCAAAGTACCTGGAAAAGAGTAAATAAATGCTCCCATCTGTAATATAATCATATAATTATTTACTACTATTAGGAATGGGATAGGGAGCAATAAACTTAGTACCACTATACTGAGAGAGAAAAAATTGTGTAGAGTCATGAATGTACTAGTAACACAAAATGAAAAGTAGGCATTGTATTATACTCCATATGAGTATGTATTCCCTTCAGGAGAAAATACATATTGATTTCCAGAAAGTGATGGAAGTATTTTAAAATACAAATTATAATAATAAATGCTTACATTTTACTTGCATAAATAAGTAATCAAATACAATCAAAATTGTAATTAAAGCAATCAAAAAAAAATTTCTTGGGTTGAATATATGACCAATTGAGTTAGAATTTATTTCAGAAAACAACAATTTTACAGAATAAGGCTACATAATGAAGACTATTGATATTTATTTTTACTTTTTATTTAATGACATTCTAGCCAATGCTAATATTCTTAAAGTTGAAACAGAGATGTACTTTTGGGTAGCTTCAGGGTTATAAATTTCTATATATTCTACACAGGTCAGATATGGAGAAACTTTTAAAAAAATTAATCAATGAGAAGGCTGAACATTTTTTAGCCAATCCATTAGCTAATAGAAAATATCACCTTGCCAAGTGAGTAATACAGCATGCCCAGCCCTTTCCCCTTAACCTCGAAGTAAAGTTCATCTGAATTACAAGAATAACAGAAAACAGAGACTAACTAATGTTTATAAAAGAAACCTTATAATATATTTTTGTACGCCAAAGATAAAAAATCACAAAAAATTAAAGAATGAGAAGTTATTTTGCTCTACCTTTACAATGTGTCATGCAACATAATCCAGCAGTCTGAGACATGAGTGAGGACAACTCCTCTACTACTCTAAACATGTAGAAATGGAAGATAAAATGCATCAAAAGTTTTAAAAATAAGTACTTGATGTATAAATTTAGAACATGAAATTCCTGGATTGCAGCCACAAAAAAGAAAGTAAAATCTGAATAATGAGAAATACCTAAAGCCTAGTATCTCACAGTACATTGAAATCAGGTATACAAAGTGCAGCCTTGAAAAGTGCTTGAGTAATGCACAAATGTTCACAAATAAAAGTTCTGGCTTTTGAGTTGTGAAATATTCCTAATTCAGGATTATTAAACTCATGTAACTCAGAGACAAAGTTTTTGCCCTGTCTATGACCAGCAGCTAAACAATAGTACTCTACATAAAGGTAGTCGCTTTTTTTCCATGAAACAGGAGTCAGAAAATTTTCACCCAGTAGTGCCAAGATGCTGCCAGGAACAAGGAAGACAGTTTATCTTTTATTTAGAGTAACAGCTGGAGAAAGAATCACTCATTCAGAGAGAAATTGGACCATAGCCAAAATTCTTCATGCAATGCAGTAATCTCAAACTGTGTAATTAATATCAATAACCATAAAAACCTTACTTGTCTTAAAGTGAAATGTGTTAGGTCCTTTAAAAGACAATTGTAAAACCACATACTAGGAATGACTCCATATGCTAGAGAACCTGTAAATACCACTAAAAACTCTCCAAAGATAAGCTCAGTAAAATTTTACAAAGTGCCATGAGAGACAATAGATACAAAAATGGAAGAACTTACATATGAAGAATTACAGATATTAGAGACTCTCTTAAAAAGAGACTTTAATCATCTACAGTTTTTTAATAACAATAAATAAAAGCATAGAATCTGTAAGGCAAAAGGTAGAAATTATGGAAATAAAACAGGTGGGTTTGCAATATCATTTTAAAAATTACAGAAATGGAAATACAGTCATTAAAATGCATTAAATATTAAAGTAGACAGAGCAGAAGAGAGAACTGGAAGATAGGTCTGAAGGAATGACTCAAACCACATTATATAGAGATGGAAATTAAGAAACAGGATGAACATGGGTTGACCAACACAAATTTAATCAGAATTACAAAAGGAAAGGGAAAGAGGAAAAAGGCAATATTCCGGGAAATGATGAATGATATAGTTCTAAAGGAAGATATGCATTGTTAGATTTAAACAAAAAACCTGGAGTCCAAACAAGATTTAAAAAGTAATATTACTACACTTAGATACTTTATAATGACAGTAAAATAAAATTATTTTCAGGCATTCCAAACATTAGTATTTTTTTAACTCATGGCACATGATGAAAAACTACTGAAGAGTAGATTTCAACAAGAAGGACTGGGACTGGGAAAGAAGAAATGAATATAAGACGAAATGCAGGCAACTACTCATGTGGTAAAATGTTCTGTAAATTTAACTAAGTATTGGAGGTAGAAAGAAGATAATGACTAACGGACTTGTGGTTCAGGACATGATAGGATAGTGCCCATCAAGCTACCTCCCACTGAAAACAACTACAAAAGATGTAAAGTATTAAAGAGCAATTGAAACAAGTAGGTCATGAGGTGCTAGGATCCTTGACATGAGAAAAGTTAATGAGGTTGGCTCCATATTTGCATGATTTTCCTCAGTTCCAGAAGATGTTTTTTATTATATTATTATTATTTCTTTGATTGTTTACTTCCCTAGTCATTTGCTCTTTCTTTCTGTTTTCCTAGTACAAATGTCAAAATCCTACATTGCTCTTCCTTCAGTTTCAACCTTTCTCTTGAAGGTTTCTTACTTTCTTTTAGTTTTTGGAAAATTTATTTGACTTTTCTTGACAAATCTTCCACTTTTTATTTCAGCTTTTATATTTTTACTGACATCTGTTTAACTCTCTAAATGGCCTTTTATCAAAGGATTCTATTCTCTTTCATGTATTCAACATCATACTACATCAAATAGAATTATATTTTTGTGTTCTCTAAAATATTTATTTTCCTTAGTATCAGTTTTGTTTTGATTTGCTTTGTTTTTCCAGTTGCCCATTCTTTCTTTTTTTGTTGTTGGTTTTCTCAAACATTGAGTGATCCTATGAGCTCATTCATATTTATGAACAAATGGCTAGGCTGGTTAATTTACAGATTCCTTTACTGCAAAGGCTTTTCTCTGACTTGAAGTCTCATTGTATAACTTGGCCATGTTTATAGGCTATTGAGACTGTTAGTCATCAGTTGGGTGTGCGTTCACAAGGCGCAGGCAGCCTGGATTATCCCACATCACTAATGCTGAAATAGTATGGCATTAATCTGAAGAGGAAAAAATGCATAAAATTACCCTGGCATCTTTTAGTCATTTTATTTCATTTCCCCAGAGAACAATTTTCAGGTTCTGTGGTTTTGGTTGGTAGTCTTCTAGTTATAAATTATGGATCTTTATTTTCCTTGAACCACCTTCCCCAAATCTACTGGTAGATTAAATTTATAACCCCAAATCCATAGAAATTTGTTCTTTTCATATTTTTGGCTGTATAGATGAACATTTATTTTTTCTATTTTAAATCTGAATTAAATGTGTACTGCAAATTATGGTATCTCTCAACTTAATTTCAATTTTTTTCATTGAAAAAAATGAGAAATTGAAATGTAGTTAGAGTCAAATGTATTACCCCAAAATCCTTCATTTGAGACAGTATAATTTAAAATTTCACCCCAGCACTCAACTCTTCCCTTGTGTGCCAGGTGTCTTCGGTTTGCCTCCCATGCCCACATTCTGCCCAGTTATTCATCCTGGTTTCTGCCTTGGGAGACTGACCTTGTGCACCACGAGGAACAAAGGCTTCCTGCTGGATTGATGTATAGGGATATCCTGGCCCTCGATTGGAAGAGAAGGGCGAGTGAGGTCAGGGTGTTCACTTAATCTCCTTTACTGCAAGGTCACTTTGAGGGCTGCTGTGTTCCTGCACCTAACACTGCTGCTGTGCTTCTCCAGGTGAACTTCTCCCTAATACTCTCTTCCGAGTTTCCTCTTCTCATTAAGGCTTGGGTATCAACAGTTTCCACTTCACTGCAACTAACTCCAAGTTATTCAAGTGTTTCCTTATGCCTATACCACACCTTTGTAAGTAGTTTCTTTGTAAATAAGCATTCCTCGAATTACTCGAATTTGAACCTACAATCCTGTTGGGATCCTGACAGATACACTTTGGAAACAGACATTAACACTCCAGAAGAAAATTTGGCTGCAAATTCTTTGACTAAAACTATTGAAATAAAAATCTTATGAAATAATCTTCTTTAGGTTTGTAATGTATATGAACATTAGCAGTCTATAAACAAATATTTATTAGCATTATGGTTGAAAATGGCCCTGAAACGTGTGTACATTGCATAACATCCTGGCATCTCAGTCTCTTTGTCAGTAATATGAGACGGTTAAAGGACTGGATTTATTGCCTCAGACAAGTATCATCATGATTAGTAGATGTTTGCTAAGCATCCACAAGTTGTAAGATCCTTGTGCTAAGTTCTAACTATGTATTAAACAAAACAAAACTCGCTTGTACTTAGAGGTATTACAGCATAGGTACAGAGATAGGATATGATTACATGGCCTATATGCTTAACAGAAAAAAGATAAATCAGCTAAAATTTATTTTATTTTCAGGAACTTTTTTTGTTGGGGAGAGGAGGAGGTAAAATAGTTTCTCGAAAAACTATATGCTCCTATACTAAAAGTTATTCTTTAAAAAGGCCGTCATAATGTAAAATTGGGAGTTCTTAAGTAAAAAAGTTGGAAAACTGTAACCATGAAAGCTGATGTACATATTTTTCATTGCATAACAGATCCCCTCTGAAAATACGAAATATATTTCTATCAAATCCCTTACAAACTGTTAATAATGGCCACATGGTGCTGATGGGACAACCTTCACTGCTACAATCCTTGAATCACTGCCATTTAGATATTCTACAAACTCAGCATACTTGGAAAACAACTTGAAATCAATTCTACCAATTAGTATATCTTCTAAAAGTTATTTAACTCTTTGGCTTCATCACAATTTCCCTCTGGTTCATATCAATAAAGAAAAAGATTACATTTTCAAAATGTCTGTCAGAAATTTTGTTGAAGTAAGAGTTAAGATGATGTGCTTCCTATTTGTCTGTGCAAGCTGGGGAGACAGAAAGTGGGGGGGCAGGTAGTGCGGCAGGAGGACTTTGACCACTTTCAAAGGCTCCTTAGCCGCCTATCCTTGCCCGACTTCAGTATTTCCACTAAAAATAATACTTTTTAATCATTGCTGTAGTTTTAAATCTCATGTATTCTATTGTTTTCCGACAGAGATGATCTTTTGTGCAAATTCCAGGCAATTGTTATTAAGAGATGATAACAAGCTTTAAAGTAGCTGAAGTTCAGAGTACAGATAACCAAAAAATATAACAGAAAGAAAAAATAAATTTTAAAGATGGTTGCTGAAATCTGAAGAGTGCCGGTTGTAGCAAAAGATCATCCACCTAAGAGTTAGGGAGTAGAATTCCAGCAATGATGGAGAAGGAAGCCTGCCACATGAGCCCCAGAGAACCAGGAAATCTCATAAAAAGATGCTCCTAAGAGTGGATCAATGGTGTTCTTAGGGCACAAGAGGAGGGAATGAATTAATTCCTTATTTCCGTATTTTCTTCAATATTTCTTTATTATCTTTGTGGAAGACCATAGGTAAAGCATTTCGCTAATTTGGAGAACTTATTGTAGACATAATGACTCAAAATGAGTAATATTCAGGCAAGGCAGATCAGGCAGGCAAAACATTCTAGGAAAGTGCAGGTAATTTTTTGGTGTAACTGACCTTAATTAGCAATGAGGTATGAGGTATTTTTCATTATTCTTTCACTTTATGATTCCTATCTTGGAATCAGAATGGAATCAGAAATTCAATTTTTTTTTTTTTTTTTTTTGAGACCGAGTCTCGTTTTGTTGCCAAGGCTGGAGTGCAGTGGCACGATCTCGGCTCACTGCAACCTCTGCCTCCTGGGTTCATGCCATTCTCCTGCCTCAGCCTCCCGAGTAGCTGGAACTACAGGTGCCCGCTACCACATCTGGCTAATTTTTTATATTTTTAGTAGCGACAAGGTTTCACCATGTTAACCAGATGGTCTCAATCTCCTGACCCGTGATCTGCCTCCCAAAGTGCTGGGATCACAGGTGTGACCCACCGTGCCTGGCTTCAGAAATTCAATGTTTTCTTCTCCTTAAACATTTCTGATTCTCAAGAGAGAATATCTACTCTGAATTATTTATTTATTGGTTTTTGTTTTGAGTTTCTTATATGCCTAAAATTCAGAAAGATGTTCTTTGAAACCAACGAGAACAAAGACACAACGTACCAGAATCTCTGGGACACATTTAAAGCAGTATGTAGAGGGAAATTTATAGGACTAGATGCCCACAAGAGAAAGCAGGAGCGATCTAAAATCAACACCCTAACAACAAAATTAAAAGAACTAGAGAAACAAGAACAAACAAATTCAAAAGCTAGCAGAAGATAAGAAATAACTAAGATCAGAGCAGAACTGAAGGAGATTGAGACACGAAAAACCCTTCAAAACATCAATGAATCTAGGAGCAGTTTTTTTGAAAAGATCAACAAAATAGATAGACTCACTAGCCAGACTAATAAAGAAGAAAAGAGAGAAGAATCAAATAGATGCAATAAAAATTGATAAAGGGGATATCACTATTGATCCCACAGAAATACAAACTACCATCAGAGAATACTATAAACACCTCTACGCAAATAAACTAGAAAATCCAGAAGAAATGGATGAATTCCTGGATGCATACACCCTTGCAAGTCTAAACCAGGAAGTCAAATCCCTGAGTAGACCAATAACAGGCTCTGAAATTGAGGCAGTAATTAATAGCCTGCCGACCAAAAAAAATTCCAGAACCAGATGGATTCAGAGCTGAATTCTACCAGAGTTACAAAGAGTAGCTGGTACCATTCCTTCTGAAACTATTTCAAACAATAGAAAAAGAGGGAATCTTCCCTAACTCATTTTATGAGGTCAGCATCATCCTGATACCAACACCTTGCAGAGACACAACAAAAAAAGAAAACTTCAGGCCAATATCCCTGATGAACATCAATGCGAAAATCCTCAATAAAATACTGGCAAACTGAATCCAGCAGCACATTAAAAAGCTTATCCACCACGATCAAGTCGACTTCATCCCTGGGATGCAAGGCTGGTTCAACATACCCAAATCAATAAGTGTAATCCATCACATAGACAGAACCAATGACAAAAACCACATGATTATCTCAATAGATGCAGAAAAGGTCTTCAACAAAATTCAAAACCCCTTTATGCTAAAAACTCTCAATAAACTAGGTATCGATGAAATGTATCTCAAAATAATAAGAACTATTTATGACAAATTCCACAGCCAATATCATACTGAATGGGCAAAAACTGGAAGTATTCCCTTTGAAAACAGGCACAAGACAAGGATGTCCTCCCTCAACACTCCTATTCAACATAGTATTGGAAGTTCTGGCCTGGGCAATTAGGCGAGAGAAAGAAAATAAAGGGCATTCAAATAGGAAAAGAGGAAGTCAATTGTCTCTGTTTGCAGATGACATGATCGTATATTTAGAAAATCCCATCGTCTCAGCCCAAAATCTCCTTAAACTGATAAGCAACTTCAGCAAAGTCTCAGGATACAAAATCAATGTGCAAAAATCACAAGCATTTCTATACACCAGAAACAGACAAATAGAAAGCCAAATCATGAATGAACTCTCATTCACAATTGCTATTAAGAGAATAAAATACCTAGGAATACAACTTAGAAGAGATGTGAAGGACCTCTTCAAGGAGAACTACAAACCACTGTTCAAGGAAATAAGAGAGGACATAAACAAATGGAAAAACATTTCATGCTCATGGATACAAAGAATCAATATCGTGAAAATGGCCATACTGCCCAAAGTAATTTATAGATTTAATGCTGTCCCCATCAAGCTACCACTGACTTACTTCACAGAATTGGAAAAAACTACTTTAAACTTCATATAGAACTAAAAAAAGGAGCCCACAAAGCCAAGACAATCCTAAGCAAAAAGAACAAAGCTGGAGGCATCATGCTACCTGATTTCAAAGTATACTACAAAGTTACAGTAACCAAAACAGCATGGTACTGTTACCAATACATACATATATGTATATATATACCAATGGAACAGAACAGAGACCTCAGAAATAACCCCACACATCTACAACCATCTGGTCTTTGACAAACCTGACACAAACAAGCAATGGAGAAAGGATTCCCTATCTAATAAATGGTGTTGGGAAAACTGGCTAGCCATATGCAGAAAACTGAAACTGGACCCCTTCCTTACACCTTATACAAAAATTAACTCAAGAAGGATTAAAGACTTAAATGTAAGCCCTAAAACCATAAAAGTCCTAGAAGGAAGATAGAGCTCAAGACATTCCTAAAGTCAAGTTATGCAACCCTTAGTGCTCCTGGGAACCCTGCTTGTATTTGTCTGTAATGTCAAGCCCAAGGATTCCTTGGTGACAGGGTAGCCCACAATGTTCCTTGGCTGCTTTGTGTTTCCACTTTCCTCTGGTTCAGTACAGATCACCTTTGTTTACATGAAGCAAAGTGGTTCTGAAATAGGGAGGAAGAGAAAAATCTTCCTTCTTATCTCTTCTCACTTCCACAGTCCCATTGTTTTAGCTTTACTGGCTTCTATGGTCTGAATGTGTTCTCTAAAATTCACATGTTGGAACTTAATTGCCCATTTAATAATATTAATAGGTGGGGTCTTTAGGAGGTGATTAATTCATGAGGGCTGCCCTCTTGAATGAAATTAATGTCCTTATAAAAGGATTTAAGGGAACTGGCTAGGTCCCTTTTTTGCTTTCTATTCCTTCTGCCATGTGAAGACAGTGTTCAAGGCACCATCTGGGAAGCAGAGACCAGGCTCTCACCAAACACTGAACCTGCCTTGATCTTGGAATTCCCAGCCTCCAGAACTGTGAGAAATAAATTTCTGTTGTTTATAAATTACCTAGTCTCAGATATGTTGTTATAGAAGCATGAATGAGCTAAGAAATTGGTACTGAGAAGTGGAGTGTCACCATAATAAATACCTAAAAATATGGAAGCAGTTTTGGAGCTAGGTAATAGGTAAAGGTTATTCTGATGAGGGCTTGGAAGAAGAGGGGGGCTGTAGGGAGAGTCCAAATTTTCTTAGAGATTACATACAGAATGGTCATAGAAATATGGATAGCAAAGGCAATTATGATGAAGTCTTAGAAAGAAATCAGAAAAAAAAAGTGTTAGAAATTGGAGAGAAGATTATCTTTGTTATAAAGTAGCAAAGAACCTGGCTGTTCTTTATGTCTTATTATTTTGTGGGAAGCAGAACTTGACAGAGGTGAACTGGCATATTTGGTAAAAGAAATTTCTAAGCAAGGGTTCAGGATGTTGCATGACTTCTCTTGACAGCTTATAGTAGAATGTGAGAAGGGAAAAGTGAATTAAATATGGAATTTATAATTAAAAGTGAAGCAAGTAAAAAGTTGGAGAATTTTCAGCCTGTGAAAAATGAGCAAGTGTGTTTTGGAGAGAACACCAAAGGAGTGGCCGTACAAACGTTTGATAAGGAGATTAATATGGATAGAACTAATCTAGATGCTATTTATCAAGACAGTAGAGGAATGATCCCAAACGCGTTTCAGAGATCTCCAAAGTTGTCACTCCCATCACAGGCCCAGAGTGCCAGGGTCTTGAGAGAAAAATGGTTTCAAGGGATGGGTCCAAGGCTCCTGTGGGATCTTGGACTCACTTCCCAGGTCTGCCTCAAGTTTCTGCCCCATGCATTCTGTTGCAGCACTCCTTAGCCATCCCAACTGTTACTCGAGTAAATGCAGGTGTGGCTGAGGCCACCATACTGGAGGAAGTGGTAAATCTTGGCAGTGTTCCAGTGGTGTCAACTCCATAGGTGCACAGAGTGCATAGACTATGAAGGCATGTTAACGTCACCTAGATTTCAAGAGATGCCTCAGAGAGCCTCAGGGCCCAGGTACAGAACAGCCACAGGGGTGAGGCCACTGCAGAGAACACCAGATAGGGCAATGTTCAACAAAACCATGGGGTGGTGGCAACCACAGAGAACCGCAATTATGGTAATGCTTAGTGAAGCCATGAGTACAGGAGCACCCCTTCAATCACAGACCTCCACCAGTGTGCAACACTAGCCTGGGAGAGCCACAGACATGTGACTCCAACTCAAATGAGAGGTGCCACATCAGCTATGCTCAGCAGAGCTATGAGACCAGGATTGATGGAAGCCTTGGGGGGCCCAACTGTGCCTCAGTGTGTTCAGCAAGTGGGACATGCAGACAAAGAAGGTTATTCTGAAGCTTCCAGGTTTGATGTTGTTTGCCTTGTGGGGTTTTGGACTTTCTGGGAGCTGTTGCTCTTTTCTTCTTGCCTATTTCTCTCTTTTGGAATGGGAATGTCTATATTATGCCTATCCCACCATTGTTGGAAGCACATGACTTGTTTAATTTCACAGGCTCATAGCTGAAGGGAAAATTTGCCTCAGAATGAATCATACCTTGATTCTCACCCGTATCTGATTTAGGTGATATTTAGATATGACCCTGAAGTTCAGACTTTTGAGTTGGTGATGGGGTGAATTAAGACTTTTGAAGTTATTATGATGGAATAATTACATTTTATATATGAGAAGTACATAAACTTTGGGGATCAGAGGTGAAGTGCTGTGTCTGAATGTGTTCTCTAAAATTCACATGTTGAAAATTAATTGCCGATGTGATAGTATTAAGAGACTGGGCCGTTAGGACATGATTGAGTCATGAGGGCAGAGCCCTCATAAATAAAATTAGAGACCTTATAAAAGGGCTGGAGGAAACTAGCTAGGCCCCTTTGGCCTCTCTTGTTTCCACCATGTGATGACACAGTGTCTATCACCTCTAGAAGAAGAAACAATAAGGTGCCTTCTTGGAAGAAGAGGCCCTTACCAGACACTGAATCTCCTGGTGCCTTGATCCTGGGCTTCTCAGCCTTCAGAGCTGTGAGAAAAAAATTTATGTTGTTTGTAAATTGCCTAGTCTGAAGTATTTTGGGATAGCAGCACAAAAGAACTAAGACATTGGATTAGTACCCAACCATTTTCCCTAGGCCACATTCATGTCACTTTGGCAGGAAGCTGTGTTTAGATAGGCATGCACCCTCCATCCAACTTTTTGATGAGAACTGGCTTTGCCCATAAAACTGCGGTAAAGATGGGGACTTTCTGATGTAGACTCCTTTCCTTGAGGTAAGGTTTGTCTCAGAGCTCTTCAAACCTATGTAAACAAACAGATGTAAATCTATGAATGGAAGTGCACCACTTGGCTCTGCAACAGTCAAGTTCCAAAAGCCAATGTATACATTGAAGAAATGGTGAGCCTCACACCCTCACCCACACAATCTATCCTGTTGCAGGAGAAGAGAGGCATCCATTTAGAGCAGAGAAAGTTGAAATACAATGGTATGTAAGAAAAACAAGAAGCAGTGCAGTGTTTTTGCATAGTAAAGTGTATGACAGGGTGAAACTGGACAACTAGATAGGAACCAGGTGACAGAAGGCCTCCTATAATATGTGAAGACATCTGAACTTTATTCTCAATACAGAGCCATTAAACAGAGAGTATATAGTCAGGTTTATATGTTAGCTAGTCTCTCCAGCTACAGTGTAGATTATTGTACAGATTATTGTAGGAGAACATAAATAGTACATTCTAGTCAGGATAATTTATAGCACAAAGATATATTCATGACCTGAATTAGTGCCATAACAGCTGGGATAGTTTTTCTGGAAATGAAATAACAGGATTGAGAAATATTTAGTATATAAAACAAGCATCATGTAATGAATGATCAGATGGGTGGGAGAGATGTTAGTGAAGGAAAGTTTAGGATGACTCCTGTGCTTCTGGCCTCTATTAAATATATTTGTATGTTGAGTAGGTCAGGAGAAATTTACATGCTAGTTTTAGCATCACATCAAATCTTGACAACTTTTGAATTATTGGTTAATAAATCAATTGATTTGAACTGTATTTCTGAGGTGTTTAAGATTGAGTTTGAGGCATATTTCACAGAAAATTTAAATCACTACTATAACAATTCTTTATTGTTATGTTAACCTACAAAATCCTCAAAATAGATAATATTTAATATACTACAAACAATGAGTAATAGAAATCATTTATTCTCTCCATATATCCGTCTGTCCTAGAAGGCTTAAAACAAGCCCCTCCTTTTTATTAAGGAATATTTAACATAGGAAAAAATTTCAGAATGCTACCAGACTTGGCTTTCTGGCAGATTCTGCTCAACATAACTATGGAGATGATGAGACAGAAATAATCTGGATAACTGGTTAATTGAGTTAGTTTTTCATTTTCACAAGTAATTTATTTAGTATATTTATTGAGGTGGAAATACGCCCATGAAAAGGAGGCCCTGGAGAAACTCATTTCATGTATTCCTGGAAAAGAAGATTGTTGAACCCAGCAAATATCTGCTATTTTTTCTTTTAGATGCCAAAATACATACTTACATCAGCCAAAGACAGAAAATGGTTAGACATTCCACTTGATACCTGTATTTATGTGCTTCAAACTATGCTTCCAGTTTCAATGTTTTAAATTAAATTAGAAATACAATGGGTAAAGTTTATTTCTCATTTCTAATTTGATTTAAGTGTTTGTGGTGATGAAATGATAATGTTCACCATGGCATTAATTTCAAAGAAAATTACTACTCAAGTTCTTTCCGTGTTTTCCAAAAAGAAAAATGCCATAGATTCACATTACATATTCAGCATAAAGTTCATCCTAAGCTCTGTCATTCATTAAAATACACATCTCACTTTCAAAGTTGCATTTCATGAACAAATTTAACTTGTTTAACAGCATGCCCAATTCTATCCTACACAGTCATTGTATAGTATAGTCAATTTGCATTTAAAGATAAATCAACTTCAAAAGGGTAACTAAAATGTCAATGTCATGAGAGGCAGATGGAAATTGAGGCAATTCAATCAAGGAGAAAGGAGACATTGATCTTGTGGTCGCACCATCCCTCGTCTCCAATATCCCTTTTACTCTTGTTCCATTGACTTTAAATAATCAGGTTCCAGAAGCATGAGACGATCTTGACTGAAATAGAGCTAGTTTAATTGGATTGACAATATTTACTCAGTTCTCGTTACAAATACTAGAGAGGAGAAAGTATGAATTTGTTTATTGTAGCAAAAATATTTATTGAATGTGTACTGTATGCAGGAAACTGTGCAAAGTCCTGTGAGTTCACCAGTGATCAAAATGGATGAGGCTCCTCAAATTGAATAGGTGCATTAGGTTTCAATTAAAAAAAAAAAAAAAAAAAAGACTTTGTGAGGCTGAGGCGGGCAGATCATGAGGTCAGGAGATAGAGACCATCCTGGCCAACATCGTGAAACCACATCTCTACTAAAAATACAAAAATTAGCTGGGTGTGGTGGTGCATGCCTGTAATCCCAGCTACTTGAGAGGCTGAGGCAGGAGAATCGCTTGAACCAGGGAGTCGGAAGTTGGAGTGAGCCAAGATTGCACCACTGCCCTCCAGCCTGGTGACAGAGCAAGACTCCATTAAGAAAAAAAAAAAAAATAGAATGACTACTAATTAACTAATTCCAGGGATCAGATCTTGTAGAGACTTCTTACCACACTCCCACACTTGTCTATTTCTCATTGCCTCCAAACTGGGCTACATTGTGAACCTGAAAGAGCTTCTGGTACCACTGACCATGGAGATACACCTGGCCCAGGGTTTGGAGATCACACAGTTTTGAAGAGATATTAATCAAATAAGCATGTAAAAGTGTAACTGGTACAAGAATATGCAAAGATGGCATAAAGTGCCTTAAGGATTTGACTAGTCTGGCAAGTTAAGAAAAAACTTAAGCTTGTATCTGAAGTATACGAAAGCTTGTATTAGCAATCTTAGACATGAAGATGTTTTTTAAAACATGGAAAGAGCAGGTGCAAGTGCCTGATGAGAAGGGCCACAGCTTATGGCTGAATGCATAGGTAGACTTTAATAGAGACTTTGAAATTTTAAGTAAATATGTATATTCATATATATATGTGTGAATATATGTGTATATAAAGGTATATATTTTTAACTTCTATTTTAAGTTCAGGGGAACATGTGCAGGTTTGTTTTACAGGTCAACTTGTATCATGAGGGTTTCTTATAGAGATCTTTTCATCACCCAGGTATTAAGCCTAGTACCCATTAGTTATTTTTTTCTTATCTTCTCTCTCCTCCCCCTCTTCACCCTCTGATAAGCCCCACTATTTCCCTCTGTGTGTCCCCTCTGTGTCTCCATATGTTCTCATCATTTAGCTCCAACTTACAGGTGAGGACATGCAGTATTTGATTTTCTGTTCCTGCGTTAGTTTGCTAAGGATAATGGACTCCAGGTTCACCCATGTTTCTGCAGAGGTCATGAGCTCATTATTTTTTATGGCTGCAAATTATTCCATCGTGTATATGTATCACATTTTCTTTATCCAGTTTATTTTTTGAGACAAGGTCTCACCCTGTCACCCAGGATAGAGTGATGTGGCGCAATCATGGCTCACTGAAGCCTTGACTCTCTGGGTTTAAGCAATCCTCACACTTCAGCCTCCCAAGTAGCAGGGACCATAGGTGTGCACTAGTTCTATATTTAAATGTAGTTAAATAATATGTAAATATTGTTACAGATGGTTGTGCATGAGATATAATTATAGATAAATATTTACAGAAAGATTAAAACCATTCAATTTTCAGACAAATAGAAAGGTAGAAAAATCCCAATCGACTAATTTTCAAAATGTATGAGTTATTTTAAATCAAGGTTATTTGTCAGCTGTTAATCTGTGGAAGCTTAAAATCAATACACTAAGAAAAATAAGTTCATCAGAACAAAACAAATATGTAATTATGAAATATCTAAATTCACTCATGTGTAAAAATCTATTTATTTTGTGCCTACAGACTGTTAGATTATCATAGCAAGAGCTGAGAATGCATACACACACACATGCATACACACACCAGTCCACTCAGGGAGTTTGCAGCAGAAAGATGCATGGAAATATAACAATGTGATAGTATAATGAAGATATGCTTAAAAGATTATTAATGTAAGAGTGGATTTATCAGCAGGGGAATAATGTTAGGAGTGATTTAACAAATGAATCATTTAGTAACTGAGCACTCATTGAAGAAGCTTCCATGCAGAATTAACTCTACATGCAAATGTACTGAAAAGTGAGCACATTTATTCAGTCCAAAGAACACTGTGCTGCCTGATATCATTTAAATACAAAAAAAAATGAATGACAATACGCATGTTGAGGGAGAGAATAAAGATCAAATAGGACAAGCTTCTAGATAAGCTAAGAAATCAAAACTTTATTTTAGCTTCCAGTCCTCAGAACTGTGAGAGAATAAATTCCTGTTGTTTAAACTCAAAAACAAACAAACACCAAAAACCTCTATCTTAGAGCTAAGGGTGGCTAATAGATTTTGACCAGCAAAGACAAATCAGTAAATTTGCATCTTAAACAACTAATTCGTAATATTGAAATCCAATTGAAGGTAGACAATACCAATACAGTAATATTTTTACCATTTTTAAAAAATTTCTTACTAATCCTATAAAAAGATGAGACTGAATTCTTGCCTCCCTGTCTCCTGAATTCTTCCCATCAACTCAATTAGGGCCATCTAGTCTTACTCATAGGTTCTGGCATCTCTCAGATTTATAGTATATTGGTCTAGTCGTCTTCATTTATTCAACTCAATAATGTATATAATAAATTTACACAACCTGGTATTAAGTGCAGCAAACATCTCAGAAGTGAAAACTGAAAGAAGGAGAAGGAGGAGGAGAAATAATTAGAAGAAATAACAAGGTGTAAAATGAAACGGGAAAAATGACTTACTCATGGGATGTACACCAGGATGAACCCTAATGTAGATGACGGTCCTTGGGTGACAAGGATGTGCCAGTGTAGGTTTATCATCCGTAATCATTGTACCACTCTGGTGAAGGATGTTGGTAATGAGGGAGGCTAGGCATGTGTGGGGGCAGGGAGTATTTGGGGAATCTCAGTGTGGCTATGAACTTAAAACTGCTCTAAAAAATAAAGACTATTTTAAAAACAAATGACAAATGGGAGAATCTTTAGCGTGTAATCTGCAGGATGGAAAGGAGAGATCTGAGAGGAATGAGGAGGAGAGTATCTTAGAAGGAAAAATCACATGCACAATTATATCAATGCAGTCTAGGAACTACAAGACTGCTGTAGTGCTAGAGGTACAAAGTTAGAAAGGCCAGGCCAGAAGTCATGCTGATGGGGGAAACTGGATTCTATATTCAAGGAGGAGCCATTGAATTATTATATTTTTACATAAATAAAATACAATGAAAGTATTAAAATAAACTTGACTAGTATCTCTGCAACTAAGCATCAAATCAGCCTTGTTCGTCATTCCATTTAGATAGAATTCTTATGAAGAGCATGATTACTCTGTATTTTTTCTTCAGCTCAAGAGATTGTACTTTTACATTTTTCTTCATAATCATTATCCTATTCATAGATTCAGTAATTAGTGAAATTAGTGAAAAACAACATTAGTGAAAAACAAGAGTTTGGGACACTGTTATTCATTTAATCTTTATTAATTGAGAACATACTATTTTTATAGTATGGGGTACTACTGTGGAAGAACATATATGCTGGATTTCGGGGATAAAGCATTAAACAAGAGAGAAACCACCTTGGTTCCTGCTGAGCATATAGCCAAGTGATGAATGACAAAACATAGTAAATCTGGGTTTTCCTTTTGCAAGCTATGGGTGGCTTTGGCCAAGTTATCTATAGTTCATTTCATGAACAAATATGGTTATTATAATATTTAACTGCTAGAGGTACAGAGAATTGGAGTAGTATATTTAAGTACCTAATGGAACATCTGAAACATAGTATTCATTAAGTAAATATTTTATTAAAAGTTGCTATTACTGTGATTAAATACCTGTCTCATGTGAGTAGTGAATATATGGACTTTAGCCATAATATTGAGTGACTTTGATATTTTAATTCCCTTAACAATTAAGGGGCCTTTGTGCAGGCATGGATGTGTGTGTGTGTGTGTGTGTGTGTGTGTTTGTGTGTGTGTGTGTGTGTTTATGTGATGGGAAAAAGAGGAGAGACTACCTCTTTAGTTTGTGTCACAAAGAGAGGAATAAATATTCCTCCATCATAAGTCCCTGTTCTCATATTCATTGTATAAGGCGGATAAGAAAAGAGGCTCTGGTTTTAAACCCTCCAAGTTTGAATCCTGACTTTTACCATTTATGGCTATGAGAACTTGTTCAGATTGATTAACTTTTCTGTGTTCCAGTCATATCACATGTAGAAAGATGTTGATAATACCTGTCTCTTAGGGTTGCTATAAGAATTGCTTTAGGTAATACATGTACAGTGTTTCGAACACTGCCTGATATATAAATATTCAATTCTATTCCTTATTCTTATTTTTGTCTCTCTGGAGCTTCAGTCCTGATTTGTTTTCCTAATTATTATCTGGGACCTGTAGAAACACAAAAATTGTATGGGTTTTTATGTATAACATTGACATTTTTTAAAAATGTTAAGAAAAGACAAATTATGTTATTGCTATGGGGAAAATAACTACCAGGACTGGTTTTATACCTGTCTAATCAACTAATGTTTCATAGCCATGGTAACAAGTAAAACTCAGAACTAGATTTAAATCTGTACAATTCAGCAATGACAATTTGCTTCGGTGAACATGCCCCTGGACGCCAGTCATTTAGTACTAACTCATGCCTTGAAAGTCACCCAACTGGCAGTCAACTCACTCCAGTGAACATGTTTCTAAGGCTGACATGGAACCACTATTTTGTAAAATATGAAACTATGCTTCTAAGATTGACAACAAACCACTCCTGCCTCTACAACTAACACAAAATATGATTCTACAGCTCATATCAATCCATTCTTGCTCCCATATAAACACAACCTGAATCAATCTCAAGCTCTTCCCCAATACCCTATGTAAAATTAGTTTGCAGTGCTCAGTGAGGCTTCATCTGATCAACATAGCTCTTTTTCTTTACTTCCATCAGCAATAAATTAAGCTTATTGATTTGAGTTTTGAATAGAGGTCTCTTTTTTTAACAATGTAGTTTTCTCCAACAGGGTAATATAGTATCTTTGACCAATAAATCTACCCAGCCCTTTTGTACGCCAGTTTCCTTTGTCCTTCAGATTTTCTGCCAGGTGCAACTGGTTCTACATGATCTCAACTCTAACTTATTTCATTGACTCTTATTACAAAATGTATGTTGTTATAATTTGTTGCTAAGTAATATTAGTATATTAGATGTTCCGGTTTAGTGGTGCGCTATATGTTAAATATTTTTGCCACTAACATGCTGACTTTAGCAACTTGGCTTGTTTTTTATTTTTGTCTTTCTCTTAGTGAAAAAGATTTGTGTCATGGCTTTATATGGATCGTCTTGTTTCTGGTGACTTGAGTCAGGGAGTGGTCCCTAGAAAATGGATGGAGGTATCAGTTGGATAAACCTCCAATGTAGTCCAAACCAGCCTAAAAGTATCATTGTTGCAGCACCATTATGCTGCAGGTAATTTATACTGAGATGTTTGATCAAATTGTGTCTTGGCTCATCTCCAAAATCACAAAGAGACGTCCTGTCATGTCAATTTGTGTACAAGGTCACTCTACTTCACATTTCCACAGTGATTATTGGGTCATTGTTGCACCGCCTCTTCCTGGCCTTGACTTGGGTTGGGTAACGTAGAACATCATTTATAAACACACAGATGTAACAGATTTTAGAGGTTCTTTTTTGTTTATTATGGGTTTGTTCACATCAAAACTGCAACATCTTCCTGGCAAAATCTGTGACTCTTTCATAAATTTGTATTATATTCACAGCTGTTGTGCCTTCTTTGGTGAATGGTTAAAAAAATTTTTAATTTATCATTTTGAAGAATGTTAATATTTCATAATTATTACATTTTTAAGAAATTCAGAAAAAGAAAAAATTAATATTAAATATGCAATGATCTGCATTTTAATTAATATCCAAATCCACAAAACCAAATATTGACTCCAGAATAGCTTGTTTAAAAAACTCTCTAGTTTATTCATTCCTGCTCAAGTCTTCTGAAATATACTTTCCTTGAATTTCTTCTCTATAATTACATCCTTTTGCTTCTTATTCTAAGTGGTCACATGCATTATCTTTTCCTCGACATTTTTTTTGCTCAGAAAAAGAAGAAGTGCATTGCACAATATCCCCTTGAAATTACAAGACCAGAAGGCTCTTCTATAGAAGCTGAATATAAACTTTGCTCTAGAACCAATTTGCAGTTCATAAATTAAGTTTTCCTTTTGAACCTCAGGAATTTAGGCAGAAATTTTCTGGAAAAAAAAAAAAATCAGAATTGCTTTGGGTGCCACCAGCTATGTATCAGCAAGTTAACAGTCATCTTCTCAGATAAGGAAATATAATAAGAATTAATAAGATGAAAAAGACTATGAAGAAATTTCAGTAACCGAGCTGTGCATGATTTTAAAGATATTCTCGAAAGAGCAAGAAGAAAATATACAAAATTTATTTCATACATAAGGCCATTTCAGAATTCTCTCCCTTAAAGTAAATTGAACAAAGATTCAAAATTATAAACAAAATACAGTTGAATCAGAGGAGATTTTACAAAAGAAAGTTTTGATGATAAATTTTCAGATAATATTCTGAAGTAGATGAAAAGGAAATGGAGGGTTTTTTTAAAAAAATAACAAGGTTTACATCTAAAATTATAGTAGGAAACTGCTAGATGCAATCCAGCATCTGCTAATATTTTCATTGAGCCATAGAAAGTAAACAAGCTAAAAATTAAAATCAATTATGGCTACCAGCTAGATAGAACCACCAGCTCTCAAAACAAAACAAAAAACAAAAGATTCTCTGATCCTTAGAATTGAAAGCCTAGGAAGAGACACAAGTAGAAATGGTAAAACAAGGACTGTCAGAAGAACTAATGTTCCACGCTTGCTAAAAAGCTGTGGGTAACTATCTGAACGTTGCTCTGTGATTTCACACCAAGGGAGAGACTAGTGTTCCATAATTCTGTTTTCTTCTAAACTCCCAAGGGGAATATCTGTAAATAGAGATGAACATTAATACATCTTTCTCGTTAATATGGGTGTTAAATATTTTATTAATCCAACTACCACAGAACATTAGATTCCTCAGAACTAAGCTTTCAAATTATCTGAAACTCATGAAATAAAGCAAACTGACTTGAATGGCTCATAAACAACAGTAACAGTGTAGTAATAATATGATGGAACAAAATATAGTTTTGCTTAAAGTGAAAATGTATGGTTGGGCCAGAAGATAGCAAAAGAAAGTTTTGAATGTGTAGAGGAACAGGTAAAACCCTTCAGGAGAAGTAAACATTCTTTGCCGTGGCTTACATAAACCATTCAAATACTGAACATTTTTACAATTCTAAATCCTTTTGTGCCAACATATAATTATTACTTTGAGATTACTATTTTGAGAACATGATTTTTTTCCCTTACACAAACGCTGCAAATGTAATAAATAGGTAGGAGTCTACTTTTCAAATAGAATTACCAGATAAAATTTACTGCAGAGGAGTTATTTTTAGGAGTTTCATATTATAGCTGATCTGGACATCAGTAGACCTATACTGTGTGTAATTCAAGAAGCAACCAAAGAAAGGGCTCTGATCTCAGAGGCTCCACAGACAAAAGACAGAAAAAATGGGAAACAGTTTATAAGAATCCTGATGAGTCTTTCCAGATTATTATGAGCTTTAACTTTTACCAAGTTTTTTTTTTACCTGATATTCCTACAACACAGCCTAAGATAATATATACATGCAAAAAGCAAAGGCATATACTGATTATATCCTATATCTTGATTCATTATGCAGGGTTTGTGGTTTTTTTTTCCCTCAGAATAGCTGTAGCCTGAACTAAGTGAAGCACTTAAAACTACTTTTAAATATGAAGGTTCTACAAGTAGTACAATCTCAATTGCTAGATGAAAGCACCAGATTAGTTGATTATTGGTTATTAAAGCTTATAATTTTCCATTCATCTTAGCATCAACTTAACTTTTAAAATAAAACAACCTCATTATTTTAATCAGTGAAGGAGAAGCTCACAATTGTGTTTATCAAGTATGTCACTCTCAGTGTGTTGAGGAGACAGCTACTGGTATTCAGGGAGGTTGCAGTGGTGGGTGTTGCTAGGGGAGAGTAACACAGCGTAGGTGATTACGGAAAAGAGAGTTCAAAAAATCTGTAAGGTTCTCCTTAAAGCCTTGGCTAACTTCTAAGCAGCATATTTGTCAGATGAGACACCATGAAACCAGTCAAAAAAACAACTAGCAGGGAAAGAACAATTACCAGAAAACTCTAAGTGCGATAATTACCATGGCTTTTTATTGAGTTGAGTAGAAAAAGCTAGTTAAATACACAGGGTGTTTAGTAGACAGCCCCCAATGGTTACAATTTGATGCTAAATTAGTTCTAGAGTAAAGGCTGTTTCAGATATGCCCTAATGAAGCCTAACATCGAATCTTAGGATCAAGCAGATCCACAAGTAACAAAACTGCCTGTAAAAAATAAGGCTGTCATACCAAAACTCTGATCTATATAAGGAAATAAAAATATCCAAATAATAAATACAGCAAGGGTTTTATTTTAAAATTGTTAAAAAACAATTGACTCCATAAAGCAAAAATGAATGTAATGTACTGCGGATTTTACAAATTATATAGATATAAAGGTTATAGCAACATTAGCATAAAGGAAAGAAGGTAATAATTTATGAATACTGTTGGAAGTTTCCACATTATAGATGAAAGAATAAAATATAATTTGAAGATGGACTACCAAGTTAAAGATTCATATTGTAAATTCTAGACTAATCAATAAGATAATAAAATATTGTAGCTAATGACTCAATAGAGAAGACAAAAGAGAAAACTAAAAACACTCAATCCAAAAGTACACAGAAAAATAGAAAAAGAAAAAGACCATCTTGAATTAATTTTCGTATAAGGAGTAAGGAAAGGATCCAGTTTCAGCTTTCTACTTACGGCTAGCCAATTTTCCCAGCACCATTTATTAAATAGGGAATCCTTTCCCCATTTCTTGTTTCTCTCAGGTTTTTCAAAGATCAGATGGCTGTAGATGTGTGGTATTATTTCTGAGGACTCTGTTCTGTTCCATTGGTCTATATCTCTGTTTTGGTACCAGTACCATGCTGTTTTGGTTACTGTAGCCTTGTAGTATAGTTTGGAGTCAGGTAGCGTGATGCCTCCAGCTTTGTTCTTTTGACTTAGGATTGTCTTGGAGATGCGGGCTCTTTTTTGGTTCCATATGAACTTTAAAGCAGTTTTTTCCAACTCTGTGAAGAAACTCGTTGGTAGCTTGATGGGGATGGCATTGAATCAAAATTAATTCAAGATGGATTAGAGACTTAAATGTTAGACCTAATACCATAAAAATCCTAGAGGAAAACCTAGGTAGTACCATTCAGGACATAGGCATGGGCAAAGACTTCAGGTCTAAAACACCAAAAGCAACAGCAGCAAAAGCCAAAATTGACAAATGGGATCTCATTAAACTAAAGAGCTTCTGCACAGCAAAAGAAACTACCATCAGAGTGAACAGGCAACCTACAGAATGGGAGAACATTTTTGCAATCTACTCATCTGACAAAGGGCTAATATCCAGAACCTACAAAGAACTCAAACAAATTTACAAGAAAAAAGCAAACAACCCCATCAAAAAGTGGGCAAAGGATATGAACAGACATTTCTCAAAAGAAGACATTCATACAGCCAACAGACACATGAAAAAATGCTCATCATCACTGGTCATCAGAGAAATGCAAATCAAAACCACAATGAGATACCATCTCACACCAGTTAGAATGGCGATCATTAAAAAGTCAGGAAACAACAGGTGCTGGAGAGGATGTGGAGAAATAGGAACACTTTTACACTGTTGGTGGGATTGTAAACTAGTTCAACCATTATGGAAAACAGTATGGCGATTCCTCAAGGATCTAGAACTAGATGTACCATATGACCCAGCCATCCCATTACTGGGTATATACCCAAAGGATTATAAATTATGCTGCTATAAAGACACATGCACACATATGTTTATTGCGGCACTATTCACAATAGCAAAGTCTTGGAATTAACCCAAATGTCCATCAGTGACAGATTGGATTAAGAAAATGTGGCATATACACCATGGAATACTATGCAGCCATCAAAAAGGATGAGTTTGTGTCCTTTGTAGGGACATGGATGCAGCTGGAAACCATCATTCTTAGCAAACTATCACAAGAACAGAAAACCAAACACCGCATGTTCTCACTCATAGGTGGGAACTGAACAATGAGATCACTTGGACTCAGGAAGGGGAACATCACACACCGGGGCCTATCATGGGGAGGGGGGAGGGGGGAGGGGGGAGGGATTGCATTGGGAGTTATACCTGATGTAAATGACGAGTTGATGGGTGCAGCACACCAACAAGGCACAAGTATACATATGTAACAAACCTGCACGTTATGCACATGTACCCTACAACTTAAAGTATAATAATAATAAATAAATTAAAAAAAAAAAAGAAAAAGAAAAAGAAAAAAAAAGTATATGATAAGTGAAAAAGCAGCAGCAAATAGTATCCTTAATCCCAATCATATTAGTAATTATATTAAGCATAAATGGCATTAATTCTGAAATTATAAGGCAGAAATTGTTAGCTGGTTATAAAAACACAAGATGTAACTATACACCATCTATAAGAAACATTTTTTAAAGATTGTTTAAAGACTCAGATAGGTTAAAAATAAAAGCCTGGTTAAAAAATAGAGATATAGAGACATATACACACTAGACATAGAAAGGTGAAGTAGTTACACTATATCTGACACTGTGGGTTTCAGCATAAGAAGTACCTGACACAAAGAGATATATTTCATGATGATAAGAAGTTCAGTTCATCAAGACAACCCAACAATCTTAAAAATACATGAACCCAATAGCAGAGCTTCAAAATACATGAAAGAAAAAATGTATTTAGACATAAATGAAAGGGCATATAGAAGGATCCAGAGTTGTGGTTGGAGATTTCAACACTCTCCCCTCAGCAGTTGATGAGCATGTAAACGAAAAATCAGTGAAGATACAGGAAATTTGAACAGTACTATCAACCACCTGGAACTAGTTGAGATATATAAAATAATTAATTGAGCAAGAGATGAGTACGCATGCTTTTCAAGTGCATCTGGAACATTTACCTAGACAGGCCATATGAAGGGGCATAAAAAATTCTCAATAAATTTAAATAGTATTAAACATATTTTTGTAACAAAATATTTAAAAACCTATGTTGGAAATGTTCAAATATTTTAAAATTAAACAGCCATTCCTGTTTAACTTCTAACCTGCCCATAGCTCTAAAATTTTACAGTTAATTAGAAAATATTTTGAATGGAGTGAATTTAATATGCAATATAATCAAATCTGTGAGATAATGCTAACACAGCACATAGAGGGACTATAATAACATAATTGCTTTTGTCAGAAAAGAGAAAAGCCTAAAATTAAAGATTAAGATTACTTCTTAAATAGCGAAAAAACGAAGTACAATGTAAACTCAAAGTAAAAAAAAAAATGCAGGAAATAATAAAAGAAAAAGGTGGGCAGTTAATTCATAAAAAGGCAATTAATACAGAAAATAAATCCCAAAGTTGTCCTTTACAAAGAGCAATAAAATTCATAAATCTGTGGGTAGACCAATTAAGAAGAATTATCAGTGTGAGGATTTAAAAAATGACATCTGCCAGCTGCAGTGGTCTGCGCCTGCGTCTCCGCTACTCGAGAGGATCACTTGAGGCCAGGAGTAAAGAAAAAATATTGGACATCATTAGAAATCCAGTAGGCATTAAAAATAGTCAGTAAATGTATTATGATCACTCTTCAGAATCAGGACACATCATTCCACAAATGTTTTTTGGATATCAAGGCTGATTTTGCCAACACATACACCGACAAGTTATGAAAATGCTTATTGCTTATATATAACAAGGCTTTTTGGGGAGATTGGAGCAGGCATCCAAGTTACCTGAAAATGGTTTCATAGAGCAGGAAAAGGAGGTTGACTTGGAGTTTTTATTGTGGTTGTGGATGGGTCTGGGATTCCCTTGTGCAGGCAGGGGTTTGCATGATTTGAAACTCTCATTGGTATCAAAAGAGAGGGCATAAAGGCCTTCATATTGGTTTTCCCAGATGGGAGACAGAAAGGAAAGATATAGAGGTGAGGTTTAAAAGTCGTCAGCATTCAAATAAAAAAAAATAAAGTCAAACTCTTTGTTAAAGAAATGATGAAAACATTTATCCCAATAAATTTTACAACTTGAAATGGACAAATAAAAGATTAAAATAATCAAACATATAAATAAGCAGTAGAAAATCTAAATAGTTTATGTATGCAGTCAAATTCACAAGTAACACCCTCCACAAAGAAAACTCCAGACCAGGATGGCTTCACTGTTGGATTCTAATAGACATTTCAGGAAGAAATACTACCAATCTTACACAAACCCATGCAAAAACAAAGGAAAATAAAATACTTGTAATTATTTTCTCTGAGGCTAGCATTAACATGATGCCAGGGCAGGCCAAAACATTACAGGAAAACTGCAGCTCTCATAAACATAGACACAAAGCCCTTAACAATATTTTAGAAAATTAAATTTATTACTAAGTAAAAATGATAATACGTCATGACCCAGAGATGCATATTTGGTCTAACATTCTGAAATCTATCATTATAATTTATCATATTTATGGAGAAAATTAAGCTCAAGAATAAGATAATCATTTCTATTCATGAGCAATAGGAATGGGGGCTTTAGCTAATGTAGTATACAGCAAGGAAAAGAACCAATAAACAAAGAGATTGAAAACAAAATCCAATCTTGATATTCAGAAGACATTTTAAAACCTGAGAATTATACTTAAAAATTTTCAGAACAAAAAGTGAATTTGGTATAGTCAAATGATTCAAGGTCAAAACAAAAAGGGAATTGTATTTCGCTCTATAGGAATATTGTAAATATTTATGAATGAAATAATGTAAAAGAAAATATGCCCTAAGTAGCATGGAAAAGATGAAATATTTAGTATCGAGCGCGAGCGACACAGAAGACCGGTGATTTCTGCATTTTCAACTGAAGTACTGGGTTCATCTCACTGGGGAGTGCCGGACGATCGGTGCTGGTAAGCTGCTGCAGCCCGACCAGCGAGAGCTGAAGCAGGGCGAGGCATTGCCTCACCTGGGAAGCGCAAGGGGGAAGGGAGTCCCTTTTCCTAGCCAGGGGAACTGAGACACACAACACCTGGAAAATCGGGTAACTCCCACCCCAATACTGCGCTTTAAGCAACAGGCACACCAGGAGATCATATCCCACACCTGGCCGGGAGGGTCCCACACCCACGGAGACTCCCTCATTGCTAGCGCAGCAGTCTGTGATCTACCGGCAAGGCAGCAGCGAGACTGGGGGAGGGGCGCCCGCCATTGCTGAGGCTTAAGTAGGTAAACAAAGCTGCTGGGAAGCTCGAACTGGGTGGAGCTCACAGCAGCTCAAGGAAACCTGCCTGTCTCTGTAGACTCCACCTCTGGGGACCGGGCACAGTAAACTAAACAAACGCAGCAGACACCTCTGCAGACGCAAAGAACTCTGTCTGACAGCTTTGAAGAGAGCAGTGGATCTCCCAGCACGGAGGTTGAGATCTGAGAAGGGACAGACTCCCTGCTCAAGTGGGTCCCTGACCCCTGAGTAGCCTAACTGGGAGACATCCCCCACTAGGGGCAGTCTGACACCCCACACCTCACAGGGAGGAGTACACCCCTGAGAGGAAGCTTCCAAAGCAAGAATCAGACAGGTACACTCGCTGTTCAGAAATATTCTATCTTCTGCAGCCTCTGCTGCTGATACCCAGGCAAACAGGGTCTGGAGTGGACCTCAAGCAATCTCCAACAGACCTACAGCTGAGGGTCCTGACTGTTAGAAGGAAAACTATCAAACAGGAAGGACACCTACACCAAAACCCCATCAGTACATCACCATCATCAAAGACCAGAGGCAGATAAAACCACAAAGATGGGGAAAAAGCAGGGCAGAAAAGCTGGAAATTCAAAAAATAAGAGCGCATCTCCCCCGGCAAAGGAGCGCAGCTCATCGCCAGCAACGGATCAAAGCTGGACGGAGAATGACTTTGACGAGATGAGAGAAGAAGGCTTCAGTCCATCAAATTTCTCAGAGCTAAAGGAGGAATTACGTACCCAGCGCAAAGAAACTAAAAATCTTGAAAAAAAAGTGGAAGAATTGATGGCTAGAGTAATTAATGCAGAGAAGGTCCTAAACGAAATGAAAGAGATGAAAACCATGACACGAGAAATACGTGACAAATGCACAAGCTTCAGTAACCGACTCGATCAACTGGAAGAAAGAGTATCAGCGATGGAGGATCAAATGAATGAAATGAAGCGAGAAGAGAAACCAAAAGAAAACAGAAGAAAAAGAAATGAACAAAGCCTGCAAGAAGTATGGGATTATGTAAAAAGACCAAATCTACGTCTGATTGGGGTGCCTGAAAGTGAGGGGGAAAATGGAACCAAGTTGGAAAACACTCTTCAGGATATCATCCAGGAGAACTTCCCCAACCTAGTAGGGCAGGCCAACATTCAAATCCAGGAAATACAGAGAACGCCACAAAGATACTCCTCCAGAAGAGCAACTCCAAGACACATAATTGCCAGATTCACCAAAGTTGAAATGAAGGAAAAAATCTTAAGGGCAGCCAGAGAGAAAGGTCGGGTTACCCACAAAGGGAAGCCCATCAGACTAACAGCAGATCTCTCAGCAGAAACTCTCCAAGCCAGAAGAGAGTGGGGGCCAATATTCAACATTCTTAAAGAAAAGAATTTTAAACCCAGAATTTCATATCCAGCCAAACTAAGTTTCATAAGTGAAGGAGAAATAAAATCCTTTACAGATAAGCAAATGCTTAGAGATTTTGTCACCACTAGGCCTGCCTTACAAGAGACCCTGAAGGAAGCACTAAACATGGAAAGGAACAACCGGTACCAGCCATTGCAAAAACATGCCAAAATGTAAAGACCATCGAGGCTAGGAAGAAACTGCATCAACTAACGAGCAAAATAACCAGTTAATATCATAATGGCAGGATCAAGTTCACACATAACAATCTTAACCTTAAATGTAAATGGACTAAATGCTCCAATTAAAAGACACAGACTGGCAAACTGGATAAAGAGTCAAGACCCATCAGTCTGCTGTATTCAGGAGACCCATCTCACACGCAGAGACATACATAGGCTCAAAATAAAGGGATGGAAGAAGATTTACCAAGCAAATGGAGAACAAAAAAAAGCAGGGGTTGCAATACTAGTCTCTGATAAAACAGACTTTCAAGCATCAAAGATCAAAAGAGACAAAGAAGGCCATTACATAATGGTAAAGGGATCAATTCAACAGGAAGAGCTAACTATCCTAAATATATATGCACCCAATACAGGAGCACCCAGATTCATAAAGCAAGTCCTTAGAGACTTACAAAGAGACTTAGACTCCCATACAATAATAATGGGAGACTTCAACACTCCACTGTCAACATTAGACAGATCAACGAGACAGAAAGTTAACAAGGATATCCAGGAATTGAACTCATCTCTGCACCAAGCAGACCTAATAGACATCTATAGAACTCTCCACCCCAAATCAACAGAATATACATTCTTCTCAGCACCACATCATACTTACTCCAAAATTGACCACGTAATTGGAAGTAAAGCACTCCTCAGCAAATGTACAAGAACAGAAATTATAACAAACTGTCTCTCAGACCACAGTGCAATCAAACTAGAACTCAGGACTAAGAAACTCAATCAAAACCGCTCAACTACATGGAAACTGAACAACCTGCTCCTGAATGACTACTGGGTACATAACGAAATGAAGGCAGAAATAAAGATGTTCTTTGAAACCAATGAGTACAAAGATACAACATACCAGAATCTCTGGGACACATTTAAAGCAGTGTGTAGAGGGAAATTTATAGCACTAAATGCCCACAAGAGAAAGCAGGAAAGATCTAAAATTGACACTCTAACATCGCAATTAAAAGAACTAGAGAAGCAAGAGCAAACACATTCAAAAGCTAGCAGAAGGCAAGAAATAACTAAGATCAGAGCAGAACTGAAGGAGATAGAGACACAAAAAACCCTCCAAAAAATCAACGAATCCAGGAGTTGGTTTTTTGAAAAGATCAACAAAATTGACAGACCACTAGCCAGACTAATAAAGAAGAAAAGAGAGAAGAATCAAATCGACGCAATTAAAAATGATAAAGGGGATATCACCACCGACCCCACAGAAATACAAACTACCATCAGAGAATACTATAAACACCTCTATGCAAATAAACTGGAAAATCTAGAAGAAATGGATAATTTCCTGGACACTTACACTCTTCCAAGACTAAACCAGGAAGAAGTTGAATCCCTGAATAGACCAATAGCAGGCTCTGAAATTGAGGCAACAATTAATAGTCTACCAACCAAAAAAAGTCCAGGACCAGATGGATTCACAGCTGAATTCTACCAGAGGTACAAGGAGGAGTTGGTACCATTCCTTCTGAAACTATTCCAATCAATAGAAAAAGAGGGAATCCTCCCTAACTCATTTTATGAGGCCAACATCATCCTGATACCAAAGCCTGGCAGAGACACAACAAAAAAAGAGAATTTTAGACCAATATCCCTGATGAACATCGATGCAAAAATCCTCAATAAAATACTGGCAAACCGGATTCAGCAACACATCAAAAAGCTTATCCACCATGATCAAGTGGGCTTCATCCCTGGGATGCAAGGCTGGTTCAACATTCGCAAATCAATAAACATAATCCAGCATATAAACAGAACCAAAGACAAGAACCACATGATTATCTCAATTGATGCAGAAAAGGCTTTTGACAAAATTCAACAGCCCTTCATGCTAAAAACGCTCAATAAATTCGGTATTGATGGAACGTACCTCAAAATAATAAGAGCTATTTATGACAAACCCACAGCCAATATCATACTGAATGGGCAAAAACTGGAAAAATTCCCTTTGAAAACTGGCACAAGACAGGGATGCCCTCTCTCACCACTCCTATTCAACATAGTGTTGGAAGTTCTGGCTAGGGCAATCAGGCAAGAGAAAGAAATCAAGGGTATTCAGTTAGGAAAAGAAGAAGTCAAATTGTCCCTGTTTGCAGATGACATGATTGTATATTTAGAAAACCCCATCATCTCAGCCCAAAATCTCCTTAAGCTGATAAGCAACTTCAGCAAAGTCTCAGGATACAAAATTAATGTGCAAAAATCACAAGCATTCTTATACACCAGTAACAGACAAACAGAGAGCCAAATCAGGAATGAACTTCCATTCACAATTGCTTCAAAGAGAATCAAATACCTAGGAATCCAACTGACAAGGGATGTAAAGGACCTCTTCAAGGAGAACTACAAACCACTGCTCAGTGAAATAAAAGAGGACACAAACAAATGGAAGAACATACCATGCTCATGGATAGGAAGAATCAATATCGTGAAAATGGCCATACTGCCCAAAGTAATTTATAGATTCAATGCCATCCCCATCAAGCTACCAATGAGTTTCTTCACAGAATTGGAAAAAACTGCTTTAAAGTTCATATGGAACCAAAAAAGAGCCCGCATCTCCAAGACAATACTAAGTCAAAAGAACAAAGCTGGAGGCATCACGCTACCTGACTTTAAACTATACTACAAGGCTACAGTAACCAAAACAGCATGGTACTGGTACCAAAACAGAGATATAGACCAATAGAACAGAACAGAGTCCTCAGAAATAATACCACACATCTACAGCCATTTGATCTTTGACAAACCTGAGAGAAACAAGAAATGGGGAAAGGATTCCCTATTTAATAAATGGTGCTGGGAAAATTGGCTAGCCATAAGTAGAAAGCTGAAACTGGATCCTTTCCTTACTCCTTATACGAAAATTAATTCAAGATGGATTAGAGACTTAAATGTTAGACCTAATACCATGAAAATCCTAGAGGAAAACCTAGGTAGTACCATTCAGGACATAGGCATGGGCAAAGACTTCATGTCTAAAACACCAAAAGCAACGGCAGCAAAAGCCAAAATTGACAAATGGGATCTCATTAAACTAAAGAGCTTCTGCACAGCAAAAGAAACTACCATCAGAGTGAACAGGCAACCTACAGAATGGGAGAAAATTTTTGCAATCTACTCATCTGACAAAGGGCTAATATCCAGAACCTACAAAGAACTCAAACAAATTTACAAGAAAAAAACAAACAACACCATCAAAAAGTGGGCAAAGGATATGAACAGACATTTCTCAAAAGAAGACATTCATACAGCCAACAGACACATGAAAAAATGCTCATCATCACTGGTCATCAGAGAAATGCAAATCAAAACCACAATGAGATACCATCTCACACCAGTTAGAATGGCAATCATTAAAAAGTCAGGAAACAACAGGTGCTGGAGAGGATGTGGAGAAATAGGAACACTTTTACACTGTTGGTGGGATTGTAAACTAGTTCAACCATTATGGAAAACAGTATGGCGATTCCTCAAGGATCTAGAACTAGATGTACCATATGACCCAGCCATCCCATTACTGGGTATATACCCAAAGGATTATAAATTATGCTGCTATAAAGACACATGCACACGTATGTTTATTGCGGCACTATTCACAATAGCAAAGACTTGGAATCAACCCAAATGTCCATCAGTGACAGATTGGATTAAGAAAATGTGGCACATATACACCATGGAATACTATGCAGCCATAAAAAAGGATGAGTTTGAGTCCTTTGTAGGGACTTGGATGCAGCTGGAATCCATCATTCTTAGCAAACTATCACAAGAACAGAAAACCAAACACCGCATGTTCTCACTCATAGGTGGGAACTGAACAATGAGATCACTCGGACTCAGGAAGGGGAACATCACACACCGGGGCCTATCATGGGGAGGGGGGAGGGGGGAGGGATTGCACTGGGAGTTATACCTGATGTAAATGACGAGTTGATGGGTGCAGCACAGCAACATGGCACAAGTATACATATGTAACAAACCTGCACGTTATGCACATGTACCCTCCAACTTAAAGTATAATAATAATAAATAAATTAAAAAAAAAAAAAAAAGAAATATTTAGTATCATTTAATAAAATATGTGTAAGGCTTGTACATTACAAGCTAAATTTCTTTGGTTGAGATAAATTAGAGTGTATATACACCTCTTTAATTTATCTCAAGCAAAGAATGATGTCTGTCTCCATATGTGTATATACACATATATATATGTATTATTTACACACACACACACAATGTTCATTGATTGAAGGTTCCATCTTATTAATATGTCAGTTCTGCTTAAACTGATCTACAAATTTAACAAAATCTCAATTTAAATTTCACGTTTTCTTTTTTTGGAAATGCACGAGTTGATTTAAATTTATATGAAAGTGCAATAAGCCTAAAACAGCCAACAGAATTTTGAAAATGAACAATGTTGGAGAATTTGCACTAACTGATTTTAAAAGTTCCTGTGAATCAGAGTTTCTCAACCTAGACACTATTGATGTTAGGGCTAGATCATTCTTTCTTGTGGGAACTACACGGTGCATTGCAGGATGGTGGGCAGCATCATTGGCCTCTATCCACTAGATGCCAGTAGTATCCGCCACACCCTCTAATTGTGATAACTAAAAATGTTTCCAGGCATTGCCAAATATTCCCTGGAGTCAATATCTCCCTCGGCTAAGAACCACTGCTATAAAGCTACATAATTAAGACAGTTTTGTGTTGGTATAAGGATAAAAATGAAGATCACTGGAACAAAATAGACAGGGCAGAAATAGACCAACACAGAATCTATTGATTTTTTTAACAAGGTGCCACAATAATTGAAGGAGAAAGACTAATCTTTTCAACAGACGGTTTTAGAACAACTGGCTATCCATATGGAGAAAAATACACTTCAGCTGTTAATTCACAGCCTACACAAAAATTAATTCAAAATAGATCATGGTACTAAATGCCAATAACTCCAAGTCTAAACCTTCAAGAAGGAAACATAGGAAGAAATATTTATGACAATAGAGTAAGAAAAGATTTTTTTAGATCAGACCACCAAAGATCAAGAACAAAAAAAGAAAAATTTTGTGATGTGTACTGTATCAAATATATTAATTTCTGTTCTCATAAAGATGGCTTTAAGAAAATGGAAAGTTATGATATCAGGTAGAGAGAAAATATTCATTATTACAAAGAACTTGTATCTGGAATATATATTTTAAAATTCACAATACTTATGTGTGAGCATGTATACAGAATACATAATGAACTCTTACAGTTCAATAAAAACACAAGTAGCCCAAATTTAAAAAAAAAAACACACACACACACACACAAAACTATACAAATGACTTGAAGAGACACTTCACAAAAGAAGATAAACAAATAGCCAAAACGAAGAGTTATATAACATCATTAGTCAAAGAACTACAATGAAATCAGTGTAATTTCACTACATGATGAAATGCCACTAACACATTCTAGAATGGCTAAAAATAAAATAACTGTCAATACCAAGTGTCTGTGAGAATGTGGGGCAACCGGAATTCTAATGCCCTGCTGGTGGGGATGAAAAATGGTACAAGTACTTACATAACACAACTAGGCAGTTTCTAACACAGTTGATGAGCTCTTTCCATAAGACCCAGGGATTCCACTTCTAGGTATTTATCCAAAAGATATGAAAATCTACGTCCAACCAAAAGAAATGATCCTAGCATAAATACTAGCACCTTGATTCATAATACCTCAGACTGAAACAGTCCAAATATTAAACAACAGGTGAATGGATAAAGAAATTGTGGTATATTTATATAAAGGAATTTTCTTCAGTCATACATAGGTACTAACTCTTAACACATGATCCAACATGTATAAAGAACAAAAGAAACCAGTCATAAAAGAATATGTATTGTATAATTCCATCTATATAAAATTCCAGAACCATAAATCTATTTTGTAAAGGAGTATGTAGGAACATTCTGGGGTGATAGAAATGGCCCATAACTTTTTACTTGGGTGAATACATTTATTGAAAATGTTTAGATTTTATTGTATATAAATTGTATCTCAGTAAGGCTGTAAAATAAAAAATAAAATGAAATTTAAAAAATTATTTCCCCAAATTTACATGCAACACCATTACAGAGTTAACAAGTTCTCTGAGATATAGCCCTAAGATGGTTTATTTTTGTTCCCTCATTAATTTTTATTCTTTATAGATTATACAAAATAATAGAAAAACTTTAAAAAACTTCCTAGCAAGAGGTAAGGTAGTTTTGAATTTTCTTTCTTTTACTATTATGAACATTCTTATTTCCTTATTTGATGAAAACAATCTATTTTATTATCTCATTGTAACTGAAATAATTTGCTTTCTTTAAAAAGGAACTCATTTTTATAGAGTTCTACAACAGCAAGTTGGATATTCTTTTAATTTTTGTTTTTATTTAGTAATTAGAAATTAGCTATGATTATATTATAAATATTTGATGTAGCAAATATTTGTAATAATCATCATAACTAATTTTTACTCACTGAGGACACATATATCTATCTGTTTACACATGACTTTAAAAAAAAAATAAGCAAGTAAAAAAATCTATGCAGTAATAATTACCCAGAAGCCACTTGTGCAGTGCTAGCACAAGCATTTCGCTTTCATCGTTAGAGTTCTACTGCCCTCTGCTGGTCGCTGCATCCTGCATCCATAGGGACGCAGATGGAATCTGTAGGAATTGTGAGACTCCTTGCAAAAATACACGGAGACTTAATACTAAAATAACCTCAAAATTTTCCCCATCAGATGATCTCAATTCAATGATGTATCACATCCACCAAAGGAGAAAACTAAATCTATATAGAGTTAGAATGAACTGCAGCTTTTTAAAATGTGAGATGACCTCAGACATTAGATACCAGTACAACCTCCTTATTTTAGTGAAGTCAAATTTGAGGCTCCCAAAATTCAAGTGCCTTTATCCAATTTAATGCAATGAGTCAGTGGTGAATCCAGTAATAAAATATAAGGTTTGTGTTTATTCAAATGGAACTCAGCCAAATTTCACCTCTGCTGAACGCATTATTACAAACAATTCACATTTGTAAAAAACCAGATAGCAGGGAGTAATATGAAAAACAACACATACAAGTAAGTTTCTTTCCTTCTCTTATTCCTTTCTTTCTCCTTCTTTCTGCCCTGCTTTCCCTTTCCTCCCTCTTTCTCTTTTTCTTTTCCCTTTCTCCCTCCCTCCTTCCTTCCTTCCTTCCTTCCTTCCTTCCTTCCTTCCTTCCTTCCTTCCTTCCTTCCTTCCTTCCTTCCTTCCTTCCTTCTCTTTATCTTTTCTTTCCTTCTCTTTCTTTTTTCCTTTTTTCTTTCTTCCTTTCTTCCTTTGCTCCTCTGTATATCAGAACACTAATTACTAAAGACACTGGTTGTAAGTTATGGTGACAGCAAGGAGGAATGGTAAAATTCCTGGGCTTTGACATTAGATGCATGTTTTAATGCCATTTCTACCATTGATAAACTATGTGATCACCTTAGTGCCTTCATCAGTAAACTGGAGATGGAAATAATGGTACAATATTATACAGGGCTTGTGAGTATTAAGGCCATAAGTGCTTGGTTATAATTATTTAAAAAATAAATAGTATAAATAATTATAAGAATAGAATTTGTGCAAGAATTTAGAGTGATTGTGTATGTAATAAATTCACTCTAATGATGAAATGGAATGCTAGTACTAGCACTGAAAAGTTGCTTCTGGATAATTATTACTGCATAGATTACTTGCTTATTTTTTGAAAAGTCATGTGTAAATATATAAGTATATACTAATAAACATGGTTTAATAAAATATAGGTAGTAGTGCTATTATTCCTCCTACTATGTTGTGATTTCATTTAAAAAAATTATACTTATTATTTAATATTTATTATGTCTGGCCCAACATTTGATATGTAGTGTACTTTATAAAATTTATCCTGAAACCAAAGTAAGATCTATAAAATTTGAAAGTAGTATGATTTAAGGATATTGAGAACTTCATTCTTTTATCCAGCTCAAAAGTAGTGCTTCCATCATTGATATCTTATTGGATAAAAGTCCCAGAATATCTTTGGATGAAATACTGAAAATTTCACTTTAATATCAAGTTTTGTTAGGGAGGAGGAACACAAAGCCATTTTGTTTTTATTGGTGTATTGTAAACATGCACCAGGTAGCTTAAGGAAAGCAAGGCAGGAAAGGGGGCAAAGGCACTGTTGGAGTAATGGGCAAGCAACTCAACTCAGACCTTGGGCTACTAGGTGTGCTCTTTGCCACTGGGTGTCCTTGCTTCTAAGCCTTTCAGCAGACAAAGCAAGAAAGATCATGTGTGTATACAAATATGTTATATTTATATGTAGCTGCTATGGTCTGAATGTTTCCCTCCCCATATTCATATGTTAAATACTAATCACCACAGTGATGGTATTAGAGGGTGGGGCCTTTGGGAGCTGATTAGATCTTGAGAACAGAGCCCTCATGAATGGAATTAATGACCTCGTAAAAGAGGCCCCCAGGAGAGCTGCCTTGCCCCTTTCGCCACATGAGGACATAGTGAGATGTATGCAACTGGAAAAAGGGCTCTCACCCATAACCCGGCCATACTGGCACCTTAGTCTTAGATTTCCCAGCCTCCCAAACTGTGAGAGAAATTTCCATTATCTATAAGCCACTCAGTTGATTGTATTTTGTTACAGGCAATTCACATGGACTAAGGCAATGCCCGTCGGTATCTATATTAAGCTAAATATGAGTATATACTGATGTCTCAAACTAATTTATAACCAGGTGGATTATCCTAGCCATCTACCCTTGCTTATCTGTAAACTCCCACTTCAACCATGAAAAATCTGGCTCTCATGACCTGCTATCCCTTTGGTTAACTGTTTGCTTCCAGGTGCATATATACCAGTATTAGAACTGTTAACCTATATCTCTACAGAAAAAGGCTGTCAACTAGAATGGAATGCTTACGCCCATGTCCTTCTGCCTTAAATCTTACAGACACCTTTCATTTCCAAATACTTAGGTCAACATCTGTTGCTCCTATTCCCTTCAGTCAGATTGTTTCATACATTTATAATATATTATATTCTCTTACCATAGCCTGGATGCCATCTGGGCTCCCCAAACCTCTAAATGATTTGTTTTATCACTTTGCATACATTAAGATTCAATCTTTGAACTGTAAAGCTCCACGGTTTTTGATAAATGTATAAAATCATGAATCTAACATTACAGTATTATACAGAATAGTTTCATCACCTTAAAAATCTCTTGTTTCATCTATTCAACCCTCCTCTAGAATCCTTGGCAACCTCTAATCTTTTTTATGTCTCTATTGTTTTGCCTTTTCCAGAATGTCAAATATTGGACAAACAGTATATAATATTTTCAGATATGCTTCTTTCACTTAGCAACATGAATTTAAGTTTCCTTCATTTTGCTTTGTATTTTGATAGCTCATTTTAAAAATCCCTGAATAACATTTTATTCTATGGGTGTACCACAGTTTGTTTATCCACTCAACCTATTGAATAACATCTTGGGTGCTGACACTCTTCAGTGATTATTAAGAAAGCTGCTATAAACATTCATCAGCAATGAGTGAGATTTCTGGTTGCCCCACATCCTGATCAGTATTTGGTATTATCAGTATTTTAGATATTAGCCATTCTAACAGTCATGTAGTGGTATTTCACTGTGGTTTTAATTTCCAATTCCTTAGTCATTGATGATGTTGAACATTTTTTTTCCTATGCTTATGTGCCATATGTAATGTCTTTAGTGAGATGTCTGTTGGATCCATCACTCATATTTTAATTGGGTTATTTACTATTGAATTTTAAGTGTTCTTTGTATATTTTGATACACCTTTATCAGATATAGTTTGCAAATATTTCTTCCCAGTCTGTGAATTCTTTTCATTCTCTTACCTGACCCTTAACTGCCTATTCTGTCATTTGTAAAGCAGACATTTTAAATTTTAGTAAAGTCTAACTTAATTTTTCTTTTGTGGATCATGCCTTTGGTGTTGTATCTAAAGACTCATTGCCAAACCAAAAGTCAGGTAGATATTCTCCTGTGTTTTCTTCTAGAAGTTTAAAATTTTTGCATTTTACAATTACGTCTATGATTTATTTTGATCTAATTTTTGTAAAAGGTGTAAGGTCTTTTTTGTTTGTTTGTTTGCATAGGGATGTGCTATTGTGCCAGCAATGTTTGTTGAAAAGATGATTTTATCTCCATCAATTACCTTTGCTTCTTTGTCAATGATCAGTTGACTGTATTTGTGTGTGCCTATTTCATGCTGTGTTCTGTTCCATTTGTATATGTGTCTGTTATGTTGTCAATATCAGGAACTGCCTTGATTACTAATAGCAATATAGTAAGTCTTCAAATCAGGTAGCACAAATCCTCCAAAGTTGTTGTTCTTTGTCTACAATATTGTGTTGGCTCTTCTAGATTTTTTGCCTTTCCATATTAAAAACAGCTTACTGGGATTTTGATTGGGATTGTGTTGAATCTACAAATCAATTTGGGAAGAACGGACATTTTAAGAGTAAGTCTTCTAATTATGGACATGGAATATTTCCTCATTTATTTAGACATCCTTTAAGTTTTTTTCATCAGAGATTTTTAGTTACTGTTTACTGTTTGAGCATTTGTGTTATTTCCAATTCGAGGCTGTTACATTATGAAAATTCTTATGTCTTTGGACAAACACATATGCTCATTTATCTTATGTATATGTCCAGAAGTGGGAATGCTGTGTCATAAGATAGGAATATATGTAGCTTCAGTAGATCTTGCCAGTTTTCCTAAGTAATTGTAACAACTTGCTCTTTTCACCAGCAATGTATGAATATGGTTTTCCTATTTTAATATTTGCATTAATTTTAGACATACCTAAACTTGAACAAAGTTTATAGCAATTCAGCGTATTTATCTTTCCCTTGGAAATGACAAAGATCCTACAGTTCTTTAAATATCAATTGAGCTGTTCCTCCACTGCATTGCTAAGTGTTTCACATTTGCCTCTTTTTACTAGACATAAAAATTGTATGGTTTATTTTTTATGGTCACAGTAAATTAAGTTTACTAATAAATTTTTTTCTGTTTCCATTGTTGTTATTTGTATTCTACTCCGCCTTTCTGGGTTCATTTTTTATAGATATTTTAATTAGAGTCTATGGGTCACAAACTGTCATGATCTTTATATACCCCAAAATACATTTATTTCACATCCCCAGGTATCTTTTTTTTTTTTTTCCCCCGAGACTGAGTTTTGCTCTTGTTGTCCAGGCTGGACTGCAATAGTACGATCTCGGCCCACTACAACTTCCGCCTCCCGGGTTCAAGCGATTCACCTGCCTCAGCTTCCTGAGTAGCTGGGATTACAGGCGCCTGCCCGGCTAATTTTTGTACTCTTTAGTAGAGACGGGGTTTCGCCATGTTGGCCAGGCTGGTCTCGAACTCCTGACCTCAGGTGATCCGCCCACCTCAGCCTTCCCAATATCTGGGATTACAGGCGTGAGCCACCGCACCCGCTCCCTCCAAGTATCTTTAATGGTAATTTGGCCTGTTCTATACCTCTAAAACAACAATGTATATCCTCAGCATGTGGGATATATTTTTTCATTTACTGCTGGCATCTATTATTTCTGTTTATAAGACTGCTGTTAGTTTAACTCCAATTATTTTATGGACAGTCTGTCTTTTCTCACTGTTAGCTTGTAAAGTATTTCCTCTTGTTTTCAATGTTTTTCAGATGTATTGTGATGTGTCTATATTTTCCTTTTGCTTAGTAATTGAAATATGTTTTTAGTTTTAGTATTCTTAGTTTTCTTTAATTCTAGATAAATGTCATTCCTTCTTTGTCATTGTCTCTTTTCTTCTGAAATATCCATTTCTTCTGAAATACCAATTAATTCATGATTTTTAATCTACCTTTAATATGTCTTGACTGATTACTTTTCTATCTTTATATTTCTTTATGTTTTGTTCTAGGTGGCTTCTTCACTACTATCACACATTCACTCATTTCCTCATCTGCTGTGAGCTCTCTATAGTGTAATCCCCATTAAGTGTGTATATGTGTTTATTTCAAGGCTTACATTCACGATCTTAAATTGGTATCTTTTCATTTTTTGTTTTTGCCTTAATTTCTTATGTCTTACTCTTGAACAAGATGTTACAGATAGAATGAATTCCTTCATTTATCATTTTGAGAACATAAACATACTTCTTAAAGCATTTCATGCTGACATGCAGTGGCCCTTGCCTGTAATCCCAGCACTTTGGGAGGCTGAGGTGGGTGAATCACCCAGGAGTTTGAGACTGGCCTAGGAAACATGGCAAAACCCTGTCTACAAAAGATACAAAAATTAGATGGGCATGGTGGCATGCCTCTGTAGTCCCAGCTACTCAGGAGGCTGAGCCGGGAGGATCACTTCAGCCCAGGAGGTTGAGGCTGCAGTGGGCTGTGATCACGACTCTGCACTCCAGCCTGCATGACAGAGTGAGACCCTGTCTCAAGAAAAAAAGAAAAATCAGTCTATCTCATGTGATATTTTAATTTGAAACATAAAACCTTTTTATGTGAAACATATTTTATTAATATTCAGATTTTAGAAAAATTTTGGTATATGTATTAGCATTCTATTTCTTTTTACGTTTTAGAATTTTGGTTTGGGGGCTCATTTTGACAGATAAGTATTTTTATTTGTTCATATTCTCTCTTTTTTCACTGCCTGCATTGGAACTAGACCCTCAAATGAGAACCACACTTATAATGAGTGGCATTGCGATGTTCCTGTTGGTGATCATACTGACTATACTGAAGATGACTTCAAGTCAGTGGGTGGTTTAGTTCAGTTCTTTGTTATAAAACTATGTCAGCTTCCTGTTGCCCTTTTAGGCTTGCAACTTACTAAAAACAGTGGCTTTAGGTGGCAGTCAGCAGTGGTTTCTTTGACTTGATTTTATGAGAGATTACTTTCACATCTCCTGAATACTTTTTGTGAATTGGGATCCTGTAACTTTGTCACGTGGAACACTTTCAGTTCTCATTGCCTCTAAGAGCTGAGTTGCCTCTCTTGGTTTGTAGTTTAGTACCACATGGCATTTTGCAGTTTAGTACTATTTCTAGTGCAAAGAACTATTTATTCTGTCTTTTAATAGCATATGCATATTTTATTTTCTCTTTATGTATTTTATATAGATAATGAAGAGTAGGTGCTGATAGATATTATTCTGATCTGTTAGTTGACATAATACCTTGAACTGAGTTTGAGTCTGATTTTGCCATTCTGTCTTTTGGTCAATTTCCAAACTTCAAATCATTTTCCCTTCCTCTAATGTTTGCTTGCTTCAGTTTTTCCTTAAATAAACATTTCTCAAAATATTAACAACTTAGAATAGAGGATGTGCTGTTGAAGTATACTAAAAATAATGTAGTTTACATAGGACATCGTTCAATTTTCTCCTATGTCATAATCTTGAAGGTGGCTAGAGAATCAAGATGAGTAAGCAGCTCTGCCATTCTCAACATTTGGCTTTTACTCACGGATTCAAGGTGTCACTGCAGTGGTGTATCATTTCCTAATCACCACAAAGTTGGAAGAAGACTAGAGACATGTTCTTCCAATTTTACTGAGAATTCAAATGACATACTTTCTTATCTCTGGGGCAAACAATTCTGAGACTACATATATATGTATGTATGTATGTATATATGCTATGCTATGGTTTGAGTATGTTCTCCATAAAGCATGTGCTGGAAACTTAGTTCCCAGTGAAACTGTGTTGGGAGGTGGGGCCGAATGAGAGGTGATCAGGCCATGAAGGTAGAGTGATTACTGTCTTAGTGAGTTCCTTATAAAAAATGAGTTTGGCCACTTTTCCATCTGTCACTCTCTCCCTCACCCTCTCTTTGTTCTTTTGCCATGGGATGAGCATCAAGAAAGCCTTCGCCAGATGCCAGCCCCCTGATCTTGGACTTCCCAACCTTCAAAGTCATGAGCTAATAAATTTCTCTTTATTATAAATCACTCAATTTGTGGTATTCTGTTACAGCAGCACAAAGTGAACTAAGTCAACATATATTTCTGATTCTGAACTAAACAACATTGGGACCAGAAACAAATACATTAATACATTCCTTCAGAAAATAATTGCTTCTCAAGGTTAAGGTAGTGAACCAATTAAAATTTCTGGGTTTTTTTTAATTATTATTATACTTTAAGTTCTAGGGTATATGTGCACAACGTGTGGGTTTGTTACATATGTATACATGTGCCATGTTGGTGTGCTGCACCCATTAACTCGTCATTTACATGAAGTATTTCTCCTAATGCTATCCCTCCCCAGGTCCCCACCGTACGACAGGCCCCGTGGTGTGATGTTCCCTGCCCTGTGTCCAAGTGTTCTCATTGTTCAATTCCTGCCTGTGAGTGAGAGCATGCGGTGTTTGGTTTTCTGTCCTTGCAATAGTTTACTCAGAATGATGGTTTCCAGCTTCATCCGTGTCGCTGTAAAGGGCATGAACTCATCCTTTTTTATGGCTGTGTATGTGCCACATACACACATTCCATGGTGTATATGTGCCACATTTTCTTAATCCAGTCTATCATTGATGGACATTTGGGTTGGTTCTAAGACTTTGCTATTGTGAACAGTGCCACAATAAACATACGTGTGCATGTGTCTTTATAGCAGCATGATTTATAATCCTTTGAGCATATACCCAGAAATGGGATCACTGGGTCAAATTGTATTTATAGTTCTAGATCCTTGAGGAATCACCACACCGTCTTCCACAATGGTTGAACTAGTTTACCCTCCCAAAAACAGTGTAAAAACATTCCTATTTCTACACATCCTCTCCAGCACCTGTTGTTTCCTGACTTTTTAATGATCACCATTCTAACTGGTGTGAGATGGTATCTCCTTGTGGTTTTGATTTGCATTTCTCTGATGACCAGTGATGATGAGCATTTTTTCATGTGTCTGTTGGCTGCATAAATGTCTTCTTTTGAGAGGCGTCTGATCATATCCTTTGCCCACTTTTCAGTGGGGTTGTTTGATTTTTTTCTTGTAAATTTGTTTAAGTTCTTTGTGGATTCTGGATATTGGCCCTTTGTCAGATGGGTAGATTGCAAAATTTTTCTCCTACTCTATAGGTTGCCTCTTCACTCTGATGGTAGTTTCTTTTGCTGTGCAGAAGTTCTTTAGTTTAATTAGATCCCATTTGCCTATTTTGGCTTTTGTTGCCTTGCTTTTGGTGTTTTAGTCATGAAGTCCTTACCCATGCCTATGTCCTGAATGGTATTGCCTAGGTTTTCTTCCAGGGTTTTTATGGTTTTAGGTCTAACATTTAAGTCTTTAATCTATCTTGAATTAATTTTTGTAAAAGGTGTAAGGAAAGGATACAGTTTCAGCTTTCTACATATGGCTAGACAGTTTACCCAACACCATTTATTAAATAGGGAATCCTTTTCCCATTTTTTGTTTTTGTCAGGTTTGTCAAAGGTCAGATGATTGTAGATGTGTGGTGTTATTTCTGAGGCCTCTGTTCTGTTGCATAGGTCTATATATCTGTTTTGGTACCAGGACCAAAACATGTTATTTTGGTTACTGTAGCCTTGAAGTATAGTTTGAAGTCAGGTAGCGTGATGCCTCCAGCTTTGTTCTTTTTGCTTAGGATTGTTTTGGCAATATGGGCTATTTTTTGGTTCTATATGAACTTTAAAGTAGTTTTTTCCAGTTCTATGAAGAAAGTCATTGGTAGCTTGATGGGGATGGCATTGAATCTACAAATTACCTTGGGCAGTATGGCCATTTTCACGATACTGATTCTTCCTATCCATGAGCATGGAATGTTCTTCCATTTGTTTGTGTCCTCTTTTATTTCCTTGAGCAGTGGTATGTGGTTTTCCTTGAAGAGGTCCTTCACATCCCAAGTAAGTTGGATTCCTAGGTATTTTATTCTCTTGGTAGCGATTGTGAATGTGAGTTCACTCAGGATTTGGCTTTCTGTTTGTCTGTTATTGGTATATAGGAATATTTGTGATTTTTGCACATTGATTTTGTATCCTAGGACTTTGCTGAAGTTGCTTATCTGCTTAAAGAGATTTTGGACTGAGACGATGGGGTTTTCTAAATATACAATCATGCCATCTGCAAACAGGGACAATTTGACTTCTTCTTTTCCTAATTGAATACCCTTTATTTCTTTCTCTTGCCTGATTGCCCAAGCCAGAACTTCCAACACTATGTTGAATAGAAGTGGTGAGAGAGGGCATCCCTGTCTTGTGCCAGTTTTCAAAGGGAATGCTTCCAGTTTTTGCCCATTCAGTATGATACTGGCTGTGGGTTAGTCATAAATAGCTCTTATCATTTTGAGATACGTTCCATCAATGCCTAGTTTATTGAGAGTTTTTAGCATGAATTTTGTCAAAGTCCTTTTCTGCATCTATTGAGATAATCATGTGGTTTTTATCTTTGGTTCTGTTTATGTGACAGATTATGTTTATTGATTTGCATATGTTGAATCAGCCTTGCATCCCAGGGATGAAGCCAACTTGATCTTGGTGGATAAGCTTTTTGATGTGCTGCTGGATTTGGTTTGCAGTATTTTATTGAGGATTTTCGCATCAATGTTCATGAGGGATATTGGTCTAAAATTGCCTCTTTTTGTTGTGTTTCTGCCAGGCTTTGGTATCAGGATGATGCTGGCCTCAAAAAATGAGTTAGGGAGGATTCCCTCTTTTTCTATTGATTGGAATAGTTTCAGAAGGAATGGTATAAGCTCCTCTTTGTACCTCCGGTAGAATTCGACTGTGAATCCTTCTGGTCCTAGACTCCTTTTGGTTGGTAAGATATTAATTGTTGCCTCAATTTCAGAGCCTGTTATTGATCTATTCAGCAATTCAACATCTTTCTGATTTAGTCTTAGAAAGGTGTATGTGTCTACGAATTTATCCATTTCTTCTAGATTTTCTAGTTTATTTGCATAGAGGTGTATATCGTATTCTCTGATGGTAGTTTGTATTTCTGTGGGATTGGTGGTGATATCCCCTTTATCATTTCTTATTACATCTATTTGATTCTTCTCTCTTTTCTTCATTAGTCTTGCTAATGGTCTATCAATTTTGTTGGTCTTTTCAAAATATCAGCTCCTGGATTCATTGATTTTTTTAAAGGGATTTTTGTGTCTCTGTCTCCTTCAGTTCTGCTCTGATCTTAGTTATTTCTTGCCTTCTGATAGCTTTTGAATTTGTTTGCTCTTGCTTCTCTAGTTCTTTTAATTGTGATATTAGGGTGTCAATTTTAGATCTTTCCTGCTTTCTCTTGTGGTCATTTAGTGCTATAAATTTCCCTCTACATACTGCTTTAAATGTGTCCCAGAGATTCTGGTACATTGGCTCTTTGTTCTCATTGGTTTCAAAGAACATCTTTATTTCTACTTTCATTTAGTTATTTACCCAGTAGTCATGCAGGAACCCGTTGTTCAGTTTCTATGTAGTTGTGCGATTTTGGGTGAGTTTCTTAATCCTGAGTGCTAATTTGGTTGCACTGTCGTCTGAGAGACAATTTGTTGTAATTTCTGTTCTTTTACATTTGCTGAGGAGTGCTTTACTTCCAACTATATGTAATAAGTTGGAAGTCAATTTTTGTAATAAGTGCGATGTGGTGCTGAAAGAATGTATATTCTGTTGATTTGGGCTGGAGAGTTCTGTAGATGTCTATTAGGTCTGCTTGGTGCAGAGGTGAGTTCAATTCCTGGATATCCTTGTTTACCTTCTGTCTCATTGATCTGTCTAATATTGACAGTGGGGTGTTAAAGTCTCCCACTATAATTGTGTGGGAGTCTAAGTCTCCTTGTAGGTCTCTAAGGACTTGCTTTATGAATCTGGGTGCTCCTGTATTGGGTGCATATATTTTTAGGATAGTTAGCTCTTCTTGTTGAATTGATCCCCTTTACCATTATGTAATGGCTTTGTCTCTTTTGATCTTTGTTAGTTTAAAGTCTGTTTTATCAGAGACTAGGATTGCAACCCCTGCTTTTTTTTGCTTTCCATTTGCTTGGTAGATATCCCTCCATCCCTTTATTTTGAGCCTATGTGTGTGTTTGCACATGAGATGTGTCTCTTGAATACAGCACACTGATGGGTCTTGACTCTTTATCCAAATTGCTAGTCTGTGTCTTTTAATTGGGGCATTTTGCTCATTTACATTTAAGGTTAATATTGTTATATGTGGATTTGATCCTGTCATTATGATGTTAGCTGGTTATTTTGCGCCTTAGTTGATGCAGTTTCTTCCTAGTATCGATGGTCTTCACAATGTGGCATGTGTTTGCAGTGGCTGGTACTGGTAGTTCCTTTCCATGTTTAGTGCTTCCTTCAGGAGCTCTTGTAGGGCAGGTCTGGTGGTGACAAAATGTCTCAGCATTTGCCTGTCTGAAAAGGATTTTATTTCTCCTTCACTTATGAAGCTTAGTTTGGCTGGATATGAAATTCTGGATTGAAAATTATTTTCTTTAAGAATGTTGAATATTGGCCCTCACTCTCTTCCAGCTTGTTGGGTTTCTGCCAAGAGATCCACTGTTAGTCTGATGGGCTTCTCTTTGTGGGTAACCTGACCTTTCTCTCTGGCTTCCGTTAGCGTTTTTTCCCTCATTTCAACCTTGGTGAATCTGACAATTATGTGTCTTTGGGATGCTCTCTCGAGGAGTATCTTTGTGGTGTTCTCTGTATTTCCTGAATTTGAATGTTGGCCTGTCTTGCTAGGTTGAAGGAGTTCTCCTGGGTAATATCCTGAAGATTGTTTTCCAACTTGGTTCCATTCTCCCCATCACTTTCAGATACACCAATCAAACGTAGATTTGGCCTTTTCACATAGTCCCATATTTCTTGGAGGTTTTTTTCATTTTTTTTCTACTCTCTTTCCTCTAAACTTCTCTTCTCGCTTCATTTCATTAATTTGATCTTCAATCATTGATACCCTTTCTTCCACTTGATCAAATTGGCTACTGATGCTTGTGCATGCATCATGTATTTCTCGTGCCATGGTTTTCAGCTCCATCAGGTCATTTAAGATTTTCTCTATACTGTTTATTCTAGTTAGCCATTCATGTAATCTTTTCTCAAGGTCTTTAGCTTCCTTGCAATGGGTTTGAACATCCTCCTTCAGCTCGGAGAAGTTTGTTATTACCTACTTTCTGAGGCCTACTTCTATCAACTCGTCAAAGTCATTCTCTGTCCTGTTTTGTTCTGCTGCTGGCGAGGAGCTGTGATCCTTTGGAGGAGAAGGGGCCCTCTGTTTTTTAGAATTTTCAGCTTTTCTGCTCTGGTTTATCCCCATCTTTGTGGTTTTATCTAACTTTGGTCTTTGATGATGGTGACCTACAGATGGGGTTTTGGAGTGGATGTCCTTTTTGTTGATGTTGATGCTATTCCTTTCTGTTTGTTAGTTTTCCTTCTAACAGTCAGCTCCCTCAGCTGCAGGTCTGTTAGAGTTTGTTGGAGGTCCACTCCAGACCCTGTTTGCCTGGGTATCACCAGCAGAGGCTGCAGAACAACAAATATTGTGGAACAGAAAATATTGCTACCTGATCCTTCCTCTGGAAGCTTCATCTCAGAGTGGCACCCGGCTGTATGAAGTGTCAGTCAGCCCCTACTGGGAGGTGTCTCCAAGTTAGGCTACATGGGGGTCATGGACCCACTTGAGGAGGTGGTCTGTCCATTCTCAGAGCTCAAACACTGTGCTGGGAGAACCACTGCTCTCTTCAGAGCTGTCAGACAGGGACGTTTAATTCTGAAGAAGTTTCTGATGACTTTTGTTCAGCTATGCCCTGCCACAAGACATGGAGTCTACAGAGGCAGGCGGGCGTCCTTGAGCTGTGGTGGGCTCCACCCAGTTCGAGCTTCCTGGCTGCTTTGTTTACCTGCCCAAGCCTCAGCAATGGTGGACACCCCTCCCCAGCCAGGCTTGCTGCCTCGCATTTCAATCTGGGACTAGCACTGAGCAAGGCTCCATGGGTGTGGGACCCGCTGAGCCAGGCATGGAATATAATCTCCTGGTGTGCCATTTGTTAAGACTGTTGGAAAAGCGCAGTGTTTAGATGGCAGTGTCCTGATTTTCCCGGGACAGCCTGTCATGCCTTCCCTTGGCTAGGAAAGGGATATCCCCCGACCCTTTGTGCCTCCCAGGTGAGAGGATGCCCCGCACTGCTTCAGTTTGCCCTCCATGGGCTGCACCCACTTTCTGACCAGTCCCAATGAGATGAACCAGGTACCTCAGTTGGAAATGCAGAAATCACCCATCTTCTGCATCGATCATGCTGGGAGCCGCAGAACAGAGCTGTTCCCATTCGGACATCTTGGAATGGACTCCTTTTTTTTTGAGATGGAATCTTGCTCTATCACCCAGGCTGGAGTGCAGTGGCACAATCTCTGCTCACTGCAAGCTCCACCTCCTGAGTTCATGCCATTCTCCTGCCTCAGTCTCCCAACTAACTGGGACTACAGGTGCCAACCACCACATCTGGCTAATTTTTTGTGCCTTTAGTAGAGACAGGATTTCACTGTGTTAGCCAGGATGGTCTTGATCTCCTGACCTTGTGATCCACCCACCTTGGCCACCCAAAGTGCTGGAATTACAGGTATGAGCCACCGCACCCGGCCTAAAATTTCTTTCTTACGAAGAAAAACCCTTTTAGCCAAGGCCTGCTTTAATATTTTTACCTTAGGTGTACTCAATCCAAAATTATCATGTCATTAATATTCAACTATGCTTTCAATTATGCTTTGCCTTGCAAGACTCACCTTAAAAATCACTCATCCCAAGCCTTAAAGGTCTAAAAATATACTTCACTGAATTCTCCTTTCCAATACACTACTGTCCAGATTACATTGTCTCTTGATGAAGTAAGTTTCATAAACATAGCCTTATTTGATTAACAAATATTTCAAGTGATATTTTGGGGAGTCTATGGTCAATAGTAATAAAGACAAAAACTGGATGGCACAGATCATTTCTGCTCAAATTCCATAGGCCAGGAGTTTGTTATTTGGACATATTTAGGTCAAAATTATAGTATTAGGTTGTGTAGATTTGTGCTTAACTAAAAGTGTATCATAATAGGAGAAAAAGGGATTCTGGGTGACTAGTAGCTATCTTTCACTCAACTCTCTGATTATGGAAACATTCATAGTTATGATTCTTCCCACTCATTCACCATTTCCCAAGGAAGACTCAAATAATTCCTAGTCAATTATTATCCAGCCATGTTATTTGAGTAATATGCAGAATTTTCCACCAGGTATGGATAATGGATCAAGCAATGTATAAAATAATAGACAATTACCATGAATCTTTGCCTTCCATATTTAGTAGTGGACAAGAAATAAGATAGCTATCAACTTTCCATTTTGAAAAAAGGACAAATAGGAAAAGGGCGTTCATAATAATAAAGGGGTCCTAAGAAACAGAAATTATGAAGATTCCCTGTCAAGGCAATAGAGTACTTATTTTCGTTAGCACCTGTATCTGCTTTCTGGGAAGAACTTCCTTGTCTGTTGTCCTCTCTGAGATGTGAGGGACTCTTTCTTGTCTATTGTTGTCTCTGACCACATTTGATGTGGCCATGCATACACATACACATGCATACACATTGCATGCATGCACATACACATGCATACACATTGCAAGCATGCACATGCATACACATTGGAGAGTATACATGCTTAGGGGGTTGCAAAATCTTATTTTGCAGGTTGGAGGTTCAGGGGTTTACTTAGGAGTAGGTTAAACATAAACATTTATAATTTAGAGTGGCAATGTCTTTTATAATACAAGTACCTAAAATCTAGTAGGGTTTCAGTCTATATGTTTGTAATCAGTTTCATGTGACATTAAATACGGCCAAGAATCTTGCCTTGTCATAATTTTTAAACCCGCCCAAATCCTTTTTAGTTACTGGCCTGTTAAGCTGGCTCATGTCTTTTCCTCGATTTAATAGCAACTACCTTGAGGCTACCTGAAGCAATAGGGATTGAAAAACAACTCACTAATCTAATCTGTGATCTGGGCTGAGTTGTTGTCTGGTCAAGATCTCTTGAGTCAGACAGAAGGCCCTCTAATAAAGTTCAGGTCTCAATCTTATCCCATTATGTTTAGGGGTTAGCAACCTTGGCTCTCCAACATCGTAAGGCTCAAAATTACTTGACTCAAATCACAGTTTACTTAGATTGTGGGATATAGGCAAAGAGTTTATCTTATCAGAACATATTACTTTCCACATCTGCTTGAGAATCCATCATAGGAATTTCTCTATTTCTCTCCAGTGATTTGTTTAAAAGATGCAAACTGTCAGCCAACACACACAAATATTCTGATTTTTTTCTGATGAATTCCACTAAAGTTATGGGCTCTCCAGACATTTGATTTGCTTTTTTTTTTTTTTTTTTTTTGAGACGGAGTCTCGCTCTGTCGCCCAGGCTGGAGTGCAGTGGCCACATCTCAGCTCACTGCAAGCTCCGCCTCCCGGGTCTACGCCATTCTCCTGCCTCAGCCTCCCGAGTAGCTGGGACTACAGGCGCCCGCCACCTCACCCGGCTAGTTTTTTGTATTTTTTAGTAGAGACGGGGTTTCACCGTATTAGCCAGGCTGGTCTCGATCTCCTGACCTTGTGATCCGCCCGTCTCGGCCTCCCAAAGTGCTGGGATTACAGGCTTGAGCCACCGCGCCCGGCCTGATTTGCTTTTTAAATGATCATAGGTAACAGTTTCACCACATTCAGTAATGGTCATAGTGTAATAAGGATCACTGGATTTCTAGTCAGTAATTTCTGTATTCGCAACATCTGCTGCTTTCCTGCTAAGCCAAATTGCATAAATCTTCTATAGGTACTCTAGCATCCTCCTTGTACAAATATTTATTTTTAAATAAACATCAAATATAATCACTTTGTTTTTAAAAAATAAACATTTATTTACCTCTCATGTAATAGTCCAGATATAGGCAGTTGATTCAGGATGGATAGGCATCTCTGCCACATTCAACAAACGGCTACTAGTTACGGATTTAAAAAAGTTTTCTGGCTCTCACTAGCTTCCAGTCACTTGAAAGGGAAAAGGTGACATCAAAGTACACACTCAGTTTTGTATTTTTTTTTTTGAGATAGTGTCTTCCTGTGTTGGCCAGGCTGTAGTGTAGTGGCACAATCATGGCTAGCTGCAAGCTTCACCCTTCCAGGCTCAAATGATCCTCCCACATCAGCCTCTTGAGTAGCTGGGACTACAGGTACATGCCACCACACCTGGTTAATTTTTATATTTTTAGTAGATATGGGGTTTCACCATGTTCCTCAGGCTGGTATTGAACTCCTGGGCTCAAGCGATCCACCCACCTTGGCCTCCCAAAGTGCTGGGATTACAGGTGTGAGCCACCATGCCTGGTCCACACTCAATTATTTCAAGGGCAAAATTCAAATGTGGTGCATAACTCTTTTGTTCTGTAGTATTGTAGTATTTTTATTTAATTTGGGCTTGAGGTCTTTCTCTTGAGATTGGTTATAAACTCTAGCCTTGCCCTGACAGCACTCCAGGTTGGGTGGTCATGCATGTTTATGGTGTAGCTTTCACAGGATATTCCTTTATCCTGGTGAACAGCCTAATACCAAAGTATATAATCTGTTGTTACTGAACTGAACTTAGGTCCACTGCCTAGTGCAGCAAAGCCAAACACTGACTCTGGGACTGCAATGAGGCATTTATTGCAGGACATCAAGCAACGAAAATCAGGGAGTTCATGCTTAAAACCTGACCTCCCTGATGGCTTTCACTTAAGGGTTTTTATAGTCAGGGAGGCAAAGGTCATAAATTAATAAAAGTCATACATTAATGCATGAAGGCTATACATTGGTTTGACCCCAAAAGGTGGGACATCTCAAAGTAGTATTCACAGGGACTAGGTGGGCTCAAAGATTTTCTGATGGACACCGTGGCTTACATCTGTAATCCCAGCACTTTGGGAGGCCGAGGCGAGCGGATCACGAGATCAGGAGTTTGAGACCAGCATGACCAACACAGTGAAACCCTGTCTCAATTATAAATACAAAAATTAGCCGGGTATAGTGGCACATGCCTGTAATCCCAGCTACTCAGGAGGGTGAGGCAGGAGAATCCCTTGAAACTAGGAGACGGAGGTTGCAGTGAGCTGAGATTGTGCCACTGCACTCTAGCCTGGGCAACAGACTGAGACTCCATCTCAAAACAAACAAACAAAAAAAGATATTCTGATTTGCAATTGGTTAAAGAGGTGAAGGTTTTTCTAAAATTTTGTGGTCAGCAGAAAAGAATGTAAGCCTTGGCCCATGGGTGTGACTTCCTCCAGGCACCTAAGAAAGAATTTTAGAACAAAGAACAACTGTCAGAATTCAGTCCACAGTTTTTCCTTATCTGAGGTCTACATACCAGAGGAGCCATCTGGTGGGGGTCTGGATTTCTGAAAAAGAACTCAGGAACATATACGAAAATGTTATTTTTAGTTTCTATAGGGAAACCAAATTACCTTTTTCAGGAATGCAAAATTAAAACAAGGTGAACCAAACAAATTATTTTTCTCTTAATGAAAAATAGAGAATATGCAAGAGTGTGAAAATGCAGGAAAATCATTTCTGCTGATAGAACTGTAAGAACTTAAATGACGAAAGAGTCAAAGACAAGAGACCATGTATACCATGAAGAGAGGATAAAGACAGTGTTGAACAATCTCCAATTTTCATGAGTCCTGATTGAATATCCTAAGCTATGTTTCCATGAGATTCCTCTGTATTATTTAATAAACGTACGATTTTTCCCTGAAAAATTCTGTTTTTTTCTTATCAGTAACTATTCTCTGATTAAAAAAGTATCACTGCAACTTTGAGATCTCTCAGTCTAAATCAGAGAAATAAACAAATACTGTAGTTTAGGTACTTAACATAATGCCTCCAGATCAAGGAAAGGGAAACAATTTATCTTAGAAGATCGGGGAAGGCTCCAGCGTGAATGTAACTTTTAAATTTGGCCTTGAAAGTAAGATTTTATCACTTGGAATAGGAAAGGCCAGGGGAACACAGAGTAGGGAAGAATTTTTCAGGTAAGGGTGTATAATTCTATGTGTTCAGAGATTTATCTAGTCCATAAATCTAAGTAAACACTGAGAAGTCCTTTTCAAAGTGAAGAATTTGGTATAGCATGAGTTTCAGATTTCTGTCTTAAGATGTTTAGTTACTAGAAGTATTAGAACTCTCTTTTTTACTATACAATGCCATGCCAATGTGAAGATAAAGGAAGGGCTACAAGACATGTAGAAAATTCTACCAGTCCCTAATCCTCCTTGTTTTATGTTAAGTTTCATAGAAAGAAAAAAGCATCTTTCTTCTTTTTTCCCCTAAGAAGTCTCTCTTTGAGTTCATTCTAGTTGTTCTGGCCATGTTACTACTTGCAGAATTGTGTGGCAAATAATGCATACGTTAAAAAAAAAATCTGTTTTATACCATGAGTGGTTTTGTTTTCCCTAATTAGGAAGGAGAAGATTCATTTCAGAAGTCAGAATGACTTCTGCTTCAAACCTACAAATCTCATCAATTGGCAGGCTGTAGCCAATTAGCTTCCAACATGACAGACCAGGTGGCCAGATCCTGGGATAGCTTTCAAAAGAAAGCACACAAAGTAAATATGTGTCTTTCCGTCTGGCAGACTGAGGGATTTGGAAGAGGTGCCAAACTGGTTATTGGCTTCTGATTAGCCAGAAGATGATGGCTGCTTAATGCACTGTATTAACTACAGTTGTGTTGGGTGAAGTTGTGATTGTCTTCAAAGGTTCAATTTGGAACATTAACATGATAATTAAATTTCAGTTTCTGATAACTACTGTAAAAATAGGTAGGTTTGTTGCTAAAATACCAAAGGAAATGTAAACATGTTTCAACTTCAAAGTTTTCTTTCAAAAAGATATTCCTTCTTAAGCTGGAAAGATGCTGGAAGACCTTTCTTCTGAGTTTCACACTGATACATGCAATTGCCTACTTGACATCTCCACTTGTCTCTCTCACTTAACCTTTTCAAAATTGAACTTCTGATCTTCCCACAACCAATCCAATGTTTTATCTTCTCAGTCAATGGTCCCACTGCTTACCTAGATACATAAGCCAAAGCCTGCAAATAATCCTGGACACTGACCTCTCTCCTATCCACATCCATTCCATCTCAAAGTCTGTCTATTCTACCTACAAAGCATATTTCACACCTCTCCACTTTTCTCCAGGTTCATCACTAACATTTTATTTTAAGCTTTCCTGTTTACAGAATTACTGGAATAGCTTCCTAATTCTCTCCACTTTCATTCTTGCCATTCTCAATCTGATTTATACACAGCTGTCAGAGTATCTTTACGACATTTTTGGATCAGTTTTCTCTTTTATTCTAAGTTTTTTATTGGCATCTCATTGCACTAAGATAGAAGACAAAATTTTTTTGCCATTTGTGTTCTGTCCCTTACTTGCTTCTCTAGATCCTTCTCATTTCGTTGTCTCCCTTGCTCTCAAGAGTAAACTTCGGGATGGAGGGAGGTGATAGAAACTTAAAAAACATTTTCTATGTGAATTGTTTACAATCAGAAATCCTTTGGCATTCACCAACCCTTTCTATCCTCAGCACCTCCCATTACGGACGTTTCCGGACTTCCAGATCACTTTGCCATGTTAATTGAGAATTTGTGCCCTGGCTAAAATACTAATTTTTCTGTTTTTATTCTTGAGAAATCCTTGTGGATTTTGCATACACTATTTGTTTTCATATTTCTTGACTTCATGAACTCTAATAGGTAGCACATATCTTCCAACTTACTGACTTGTACCCATGGCTATTTAATAAAATTTCCTATTCAGAAATCGTGAATAAATTAATTATTACATTTAAATATTCTCATATTTTTTCCTAATATATGATGCCATCCTGCCTTTTCTTCTTGTTTTATATATGCCATTTAGTTCTCCACTTATGATGCTAACATTTCTCCTGGTGTTAAGCCCTGTTTATCATTTTCCCTGCTTACCAACATTAAATTTATTTTAAAAAGCTTAAAAAAATTCACAAAGACCTTCAGTATTCTGGTAGAAAAACACATATTTGGGCACATATTTCTTTTCTGTTAAGCTATAACCTTGGCACGTTATTTGATCCTTGCTTATTCCACAGTCTTGCTTTTTTTCTCTGCTTGAACTGCGTATGGCAACCGAGAGAAAATTGCCAGCAAAAACGGTTGGTCTAAAACCTGAGCTAAACCATTCAACACGTAACTAAATCTTGTTCAGTCAGTCTTTTCAGGGGACATTCTACATATTCAGTATTTTTTTTTTTTTAATTTTTCTACTTCTCTTTATCTCCTCTTCTCATAATATTGCTTTTTTCTGTTTCTTTTCACTTCTGGAATCCTGCATAAAATCTGTATAGGGAACCATATAAGTTTATTGAATTCAGTAATTCTCAACCCTTGCCGTGAATTAGCATCATATGGGAGCTTTTAAAAAATAATGATGTCAGAATTCTATCTCAGACCAAATAATTCAGACTTTGAAGATGGATCCTAATATGGATATTTTGAAGAGGCTTCTAATGGGCATCACGAATTAAGTACTATTGCTCACTACATGCTTTGTTAAAATTAGGGACTTCTGATCACGCAAAATATCAGAGTAAGTCAATGACATTAGTGGCAATATTGTGTCTTAATATCTACATTATTCAACTCATAAGGTCTTGTCAACCACCTAACCCTGGGGGAATTGGGAGAAGCATCTTCTCCATAGAAAAAGTGTGTTGCATGCACACTTAAAGTGGTGATCATCAAAGTAATATCTACATACTTGCTGAGAAATGCCTTTTCTATTTCTTCCCTGAGGCTTCAGGAAGCTACACTTACATCTTCATTGAATAAACTTGTTAAGGGTGGGCAGATTGGCAGGCAGCTTCTCTTAAATGCTGGTATTTGAACTTGGCCTAGGCAAGCACCTCTTGTAATTTACTTTATACTTGGCTGAATGAAGGTGATTTTGTACTTGGGCTAGGGATGAAGGGAGCTTCTGTTTCCCTTGGGGAACCTATGAAGGATGAGAACATTTACTGTGTGTGCTTCTCCCCACCTTCCCTTGAAAATAAATAAAACCACATTGTGCTGTTGCTCCACTCCGTTCAGGCATGTTGAGCCAAGTAAGCTGTATTTGCTCCCCTTCATTCTGTTACACGATGCTTGGAATAAAGAGCGTTACAAGCAGCTTGATTTATTTCTGCTTCTCCACAATGTCATGTACCTAATAACTAGTTTTACTTTAATGTTCTTAGATTCAAAAGCAGCATCTCTATTTCATATTACCACATCATCAGCAGAAAATTCAATCTAATTTACTGAGACTTCAGATAAGAGAATCCAGGCATTTTGTCTACTAAGTTATACGCAGTTTGAAAAATACCTATTGCTTAATAAATCCCTGTACCAAATATTACAAAGACATGCAGAAAAAATACAAAAAGAAAGTCAGTATTTTAACCATCATTCTGGGATAAAATATAAAGGAGTTGTCTAAGGAAAAAAATATCCATCTTACATATCTCAGAAAACTTAACTTTTATTTTGGCTTCCTAGTAGTTAAAACACAATTTTATACAATTTTTTTTTTTTTAATAAAGTAAGAGATGATAGCTTTTTGGCTTTTTGTTTGCTTGTTTAACATGTCAGGTTACATTCTGAACTAAGTGTTTAAAACAATTTGATAATGCCTCAGAACAATAATTTGTAAGTAAAATCGTAAACAAAATATAATTCTATTTTGAGAAAATGCACCTCACATATACCTTTCTTTAAACACTTTATTTATGCCATTTATATATGCCATTTAGTTCTCCACTTATGATGCTAACATTTCACCTAGTGTTAAGCCCTGTTTTATCATTTTCCCTGCTTACCAACATTAAATTTTTTAGAAAAGCTTAAAAAAAATTCACAAAGACCTTCAGTATTCTGGTAGTAAAACAAATACTTGCGCACATATTTCTTTTCTGTTAAGCTTATAACCTTGGCAAAAACAATGAAATCTACATTTTCACATCTTTATATGCAGACTAAAATGTATTCATGACAGAGGTTTATTTATTTCCTTATTTCTTATTTTTTGCCCTCTAAAGAGATTATATAAATACTCAAGTGTTTCATGGTCATTTAATATTTAAGATAAATGAATTCAGACTGTAAGCATTTTGTATGTTTTATTGGCTAAATTATGTACGCAATGTGCCTTGCACATACTCGAGGATAAAAATATATTTTGGATTGATTATTTAATACCATTAACATAACTTATATTTTTACCTTATAATGTTCTCAATGGTAATTTTATTTTGGTAATTCCCTTATATTTTAATTTTCATGTATTGTAAAATTAAATAGAAAAGTGATGTTTAAATGAAATCTATAGATTTGTCGTTAGCAATTAATTTCAAACTTTATACTTTTCTTTCCTGCCTGGCAGATTATTTATGTATATAAATCTTAAATGTAGTATCTATACATAGGTAAAAGGAGAAACCACGAGTAATGAGGGAGTGAAACAGAGAAAAAAAGAAAAAAATATTTCAGAATAGGCATAAAGCAGTAACCTCCAACTAATCAAAGGTATTTTACCTTGTAGCATCTCTATTTATTTCCCTACTTACATAAGTCTTCATTAGAGGGGAATTTCATCTTACAATGTTCCGTCTGTGATAATTATATATTGCGGTAGCACTAGTAATGGCACCATGTGCCAAGTATGTTAGAAACTTTAAAAGAAAGGCAGAATGGCTGCGCCACTAGCTTGTGTTGCTGTGTGTTGTTTTTCCTGTTTGTGGGTAGAGTTTCTGGGTCACAAATGTGAAGGAACGTGTGGGTATGCTTTGGTTCCGACCTGAGGCTAATTTTTTTTTTATGTGAGTTTATGCTTCACAGACTTTGACGGGGTTTTGTTTGTTGTTCATTTGTTCTAAGATGTTATTTCACTTTTACAAAATAACTGAAATCCAATTTTGTCCCCCACTGAAGGAATAAGAGGGCAAATTTAATTCATCAGCCCAAAGTCTAAAAATACTTGCTTCTGTGTAATTGAAATGTAAACTTAATTCAGATTTCTGAAATGCAGATTTTGTTCTTGGATTATACGTACAATGTCTTCTCCCATTGGAATTTAAATTATTCTTTACTGCCATAATGGAGGAAATCCATTCAAAACCACGTGCCGATTTTTTATTTATTTATTTGTTTATTTTTTTTTTTGAAATGGAGTCTCGCTCTGTTGCTCATTTTGGAGTGCAGTGGTGCGATCTCAGCTCACTGCAAGCTCCGCCTCCCGGGTTCACGGGATTCTCCTGCTTCAGCCTCCCAAATATCTGGGACTAGAGGCGCCCGCCACCACGCCCGGCTAATTTTTTTGTGTTTTTAGTAGAGACGGGGTTTCACCCTGTTAGCCAGGATGATCTCGATCTCCTGACCTCGTGATCTGCCTGCCTCGGCCTCCCAAAGTGCTGGGATTACAGGCGTGAGCCACTGCACCGGCCGTACCGATTTTAACATAAATTTCGTATCACAGAAATGAGTCAAAAAGTAGAAAGAGGAAACTTAGATTTGAATATGAGCCGAAACAAGTTAAGGTTTTCAAAATTCATGCTAATTAGATGCTAGTGTTTAGTGAAGAATGACTCCTGCTTATTGATATAATTAAGTCAAAAGATTTGGTACATTTTAGTCTAAAAATATAAAAAATGATTTTCATATGTATATGAATGATTTTCATATGTATATGAACATGTATATTTATGTCTATAAATGTATATTGATTATTTATGTTTATAAATGTATATTGATATTTTATATAATATATTAATATTAATGTTTTACATAGTACATTTATGCTTTTTATATTATAAATAGCATGTTATATCTATTACATATAACTATGTTTCATATTTTCTTTCGTAAAAATGAACTAAAAAGAAATAAGTAGAAAATACATGATAAGGCAATATTAGTATAATAGTAGTATGAATACTACTAAACACAAGGACATTGAAGTAACCTCCAATCCTGAATTTTTAAATATAAATTTAAAATAAAAATCAAGAAAGAGACACATAATGAATATCTGCAGTTTCTTTTTTTTTTTTTTTTAAGATAGAAGAGAAAGTCAAATGTGACAAAAGGTTCTCTACTATTTACTCTTCCCTTTCTCATCCACAGTTATCCCAATATCTGATGTATGAATATTATCTGGGATACAGAGAAAATGGGAGAAGGTGATTCAGACCCTTTGAAAGGGTAAAAATGGTTAATGGCAATTTTGGGAAATCAGTAGTAAAATTTTTACATATAAGCTCATTTCACTTTTATTGTGGTCACTTATATTAATGGATCTTCTTTATTCTAGAAAACCCATTGGGTGGGCATTCTGATTTATGTCTCTGAGGAGGGCTGATACAATCAAACAGCAAAGTATTTTTTTTATTTGTTAATATCTGAAATCATAGGATAAACAATACATTTAGTAAATTACACATTTAGTCAATTACCCCGTGCTAGTTTTTCCTTCTTTCCTTGTAAAAGAAACCAAAAAAGAAAATACAAATGTGTCCCTGAGTAATAAGATGACCGACTATAGGTCCTCATTTGTCCCTTGTGACTTGGCTTTTAACTGCTGTGCTGGTACATTATTAAGAGTGCTGCTTTTCGCTCTCAGAAGTGATCTAGTTTCAATAGTAAATAAGGATGAATCTCAGAAGTACAGAAGGTAGACTCTCCACACTGATTTAGGTGCCCAGGAAGAGGGATACCCATTGTGGTCCATGTCATTTGGAAGACTGCAATTCTCCTAGGGTTCCCCTGTACCTAATCTTGTTCTGTGATATAAGTATGTAGTGTAGTCACAGTTTGGGGTTTGTCAAGTAGGTGGACCTCAGAGAGGGTTCCTATTCTTCAGCATGGTATGAACATATTTCCCCACATGTCTGAAAGTAATATGAATATGACATTGAGATCTCAAGGACCTGAAGAGACACCATATGATGCGGTATGGAGAATGCAACAGACTGAGTACAAGAAGGGCTGAGGGCTGGCGAAAAGTGTGCCTCTTAGCTAAGGCTGACACAGTGTGGTCAGGTCCTGCCATACAGAGCCCGGTGCTTGTCTCTCCAAAATGGCTCCAGAATTTACAGAGATTGGGAGAAGACTCTAAATTGAAAGGAATTACCTTTCTGACATCTCAGAGGATTAGATGATACTTACTTGTACAATAAGGCTCGTAAACAAAAAATAAAATCCCAAGCCCCTCAACTGACTGAACTCCCTCTTGGCCAAGGGGACCTGAAAAACCTTGAACACTGGATTCTTGGCCATGACAGGATGGGAGGTCAGAAATGCCTCCTTATACTCCCTCCCTTTTTCAGTTTAGACACAACTGACCAGCATTAATGTTAAAACAGAGATCATAGGATGGACAGAACAGACACTGTGGCAGTAAGGTGCCAATTTATAAATAAGACCTAAGGCTATGCCAGGCAATGATTATGTTATATAACCTTACACTTAAAGAATAAACTACGTTCTAACTTCCACAAGGTATTTCTTTTTCTCTAGCAGCTAAACAAGCACTGACCTCAAGATAAGCAATATTAAAGCAATTGTAGCTCACTGCCAGATGCTGGCTGAGTCCCTGTTTCACAAGCCATCACTCCAGCTTTGACTGGACAAGAGACTGATTTTAGTAACTTTCTCCTGATTTCAAAAACCACCAACTGTGGACTGGTTCTGGCCAGTTTACAGAGGCTGTGCACTTGAATGCCTTCATGTCCTAAAAAGATCTTTGACATATAAGGCCTAATTGTAAGACATTTAAATGTTAAATCTCTACCCTGAAGTGAACATGGGTCATATGTAACATGCATGTTTGTACAATACGCATGCATCAGGACCTCCTTTGTAAATATTCATGACTCCTCCTGTAACCAGCTGAATATCTACATGTTTAGCCAACCTGCTCCCGCTCAGTTTAAATTTCTGTCTTACCCCTCCCTCCCTCCAAGTCAATGCTTCTGAGCTTCCACCAGAGGCTGCACTTCCCAGCCAGTCACAATGGCCACCATGTAGGCTGTAACCCTTTATAAGAAATAAGGTCTCATTTCCAAAATTATAAATTGTATAATTTTTCAGTTAGTAGACTAAATGTGGACTTAAATAAATTTACTTGAGTAATGAAAAAACAATGAAATCTACATTTTCACATCTTTATATGCAGACTGAAATGTATTCATGACAGAGGTTTATTTATTTCCTTATTTTTTATTTTTTGCCCTCTAAAGAGATTTTTGAGAGTTTGCGGGGTTGTTTTTAAGGACCTCTCCCTAAATAATTAAACTAGATTATTGCTTCAGTGATTAGAAAGGTTACTGATAAAGGAAAGAAGAACACCCTGAAGTTGTAGTTACTACCATATTCCCATACATTTTAATGATGGATTACAGGAATAGGGCATCAAATGACTCCACAGAATGGCTCCATAATCACCCTAGAAGGGGTGCAGTGTAACACAGAGGACTAGATAAAGCTTCGTGATTTTTTCCCCCAAAATCTTCTCCATTTGTTTTAAAGTCAAGTCTGAGTTATTCAGAATGCTGAACACAACTTGACCCTAAAGAACCTTTTTTAACCTAAAGTGGCCATGCTTTGTCATATATTAAATCATATATTTGAAGATTCTCTGTTTGCCCTATTAGCAGATCAGTTCACTGCTCTGTGTCCTGGCGGATTGATCCCTAAACACTATCTCCCTCTGGAGTCTTTGAGCTTTGAGTGATTTTGGTCTATGCGTGGCACTGACAGAGGCCACGATGTCAGAGGGGTGGGAAGTTCACTGTATTTATTTGCTCATTCTTTCCCTCCCTTGCCATGATTCTGACAGTGACTGTGCATAGCTACAGATCTTGTTGGAAAGCCCTCTTCCACAACTCAGCTTCTATAAAACCCCAGTTTCACCATTTCATTTCCTTGCCTGGCAGATCTAGACACGGTTCTCTCTCTGTTACTTGTCTCTAGGTGCATCACCATTCTTTGCAGGTTCCATCAATGCTGTCCACACTTCAGTAAATCATCCCTTGATAAAATCATTTTTGCCAAAGCCTCAGAGTATGCCATCTCTTTCCTGCCAGGACCCTGCCTGGTCCAGGAATCTATTTTGCATTTGATGCCAATCTTCCTTGTTTCCAGAGACATTATTGCTGTTACAGTGCTAAAAATGATCCAGGAAGTTCATCTCAATTTAATCATCTCCCTACTATTAGACCAGATACACTAGAGCCGGTTGTGTGATCACAATAATTCTTCCCTTTTTTTCATTTTCCTTCTACAATTGCTCATCCTATCCCTTATACTTACATCTTTTGTCTGATGTTCTGTGGCATTCATTCATTTTCCACTCTCCATTATAAATTCTCATGATATATTTTTTAGAATTTACAAGTCAGTAAGATAAAGATGTTAAGAAAAAAAAAAGGAATCAGATTACTTTGATATTTTTAGCTTTCATAACTAAAAATGTGTATCAAACCAACCTATGCAGCAAGATATCTATTAGCTCATCCAGCTTGACAACTAGGGCAGGGCAGGTTTCAGGGTTGGGTGATTCATTTATATGCTCAACAATGTCAACCAATACCCAGGCTCTATCTGCTCCTCTTCTCTGCCATCCAGACATTTATAGGTAGCAATATTGGTCCACCTCATAGTTGTAAGATTGTGTCAAAGAGCAATTCTATGTGAGGTTGTAAGTCTCCTCCTGTGGTTCAATCTTAAGGGAAAAGAAATCATGTCTCTCCTTTTTTCTTTTTAATTCATTTTGGTCTAGACTGTCCATTCTCATTGTTGAGCTAATTTTAAGTTAAACAGACAAAAAAAAAATACTGTGACTAACAGAAGAATCAGATAGTGTGTGATGGATGTGGGGAGTTAATCCCGATGGTCACCTTAGTGGAACTATTTGTGATTTGCTCCAGACAAACACTTAAGGATGTTGCTAATGGCATATTTGTACTTCATGATAAAGTTGAGAAACTAGCTGAATAAGCTCAAAGCAATTTATATATTTCTCTTCTCTTCAGGCGATTCATAGAGAAATACGCTTTTATATTAATTTATCCTTCCAATATATTTGTTTATAGCCCTCCTGCCTAAATGGAGTGAGGTCTAGAGAGTTTCAAATTATTTACTGGATGGGGGCTGGTGTGGTTTGGATATTTGTACCCTCCAGATCTCATATTGAAATGTGATCCTCTCTGTTGGAGGTGGAGCCTAGTGGAAGGCATTTGGGTCATGGGGCAGATCTCTCATGAATGGCTTGCTGCCATCGTCTTGGTGATGATTGAGTTCTCAGTCTGTTCATGAGAGAGCTGGTTGTTTAAAGCCTGAGACCTCCTCCTGTCTCCCCTGTTCCCTCTCTTGCCATGTGACACGCTTGCTCTCCCTTTGCCTTCCACCATGAGTAAAAGCCTCCAGAGGCCTCACCAGAAGAGGCTGTACTTGCTTGTACAGCCTGCAGAACCAGGAGCCAATTATATCTCTTTTCTATATAAATTACTCAGTCTCAGGTATTCCTTTATAGCAATGCAAAATGGACTAATATAGGGGCTAAATCATAATTCTGTTCTTGGTAATACATGTAATTAAAAAAAACTATTGAGACTCCATCTCAAAAATAAAAATAAACTATCAGTAGTATCTAACACTTGACAAAAATATAGAGCATGGTTTTGAAGATCTGTGTTTGAATTTCTCATGTGACGTTCCCTTCTATAATTGGTTATGGAGACTTTGATAGTTTATTTTACATTTTTTGATCTTAGGTTCATTACATACAAAATAAAGAAGTAGATTGGAGGTCTGTTTCAAGTCTCTGAAATTGTTACTCGATCTTGCAAAATTTTCATTGTGTTCTTTTCTTTTAAAACTAATCAAATCACAAGAAATATAGTATTTAAATAAAATGGACTAGGTCATTATTTGCTTCTACGCGGTTAATAAGAATATCTAGGCCGGGCGCGGTGGCTCACGCCTGTAATCCCAGTACTTTGGGAGGCCGAGGTGGGCGGATCACGAGGTCAGGAGATCGAGACCATCCTGGCTAAGACGGTGAAACCCCGTCTCTACTAAAAATGCAAAAAATTAGCCGGGCGTGGTGGCGGGCGCCTGTAGTTCCAGCTACTTGGGAGGCTGAGGCAGGAGAATGGTGTGAACCCGGGAGGCGAAGCTTGCAGTGAGCCGAGATCGCGCCACTGCACTCCAGCCTGACTGAGCGAGACTCTGTCTCTAAAAAAAAAAAAAAAAAAAGAATATCTAAACAAAATTTAAAGCTTAGTGTATGATTAAAAATTTTCCATATTACCTATAAATAACCTAAAAACTTGAGACTTGCTACTCAAAACATTGACCATTCCATTTCTAACTAAATGCATTCTAACTAAAAGTCAAAGGTATTTGAAATAGATAGAAGTGTCAATAATATTTCTACAATTAAGAATATAATGAAGGAAATCAAATAATTATTATCATTATTTATGTAATTAAGTTACAACGTTGGATAGTTATCTTGAAAATTTCCAGGAGGCATCAACACCTAAATGAGCTATTTAAATTTAATACCCAACTGTTTTAAAAATAAATCCCCAGTCATCACTTTAAAGCTGCTTAGCTCTGTTCTACTTTTCGTCTCAAGTCCACTGGAAATCAAAGAGAGGGGAGTCTGAAGCCTCGGCCTGAGAATTTCTGGTGGATTTTAAACTTCTGTTTCTACTTTCATTGTTAATGTATGCTGCTGAGACAAATCTCACTAAGAGGATCTTCAGATGTAGATTCACAAGCATAATATAATCAGCTCCCTTCTCTTTATGCAACCTATCAATCTCTGTAGCACTGTTTCATACCGATGTCCTTCCTTGTGATATCTTCTTCATAAACTCTTACTAGAGAAACCAAATTTATTCATTTTATAACTCACAATCAATCTCACTGAAAGAATAGTGTATATGTATATTTCTTGTTTCTGTCTCTTCATATCTTATTCACAAAACCTGCTACAATTTTATTTCTGGCTCTTCCACTCCATTGAAATTCATCCCATACAAGTAACCATAGACTGTCAAATATAGTGATTACTTTTCATATCACTTATAAATAACCTAAAAATGGAAACTTGCTACTCAAAACGTGAACCATTCCATTTCTAACTAAATGCATTCTAGCTAAATGTCAATGAGATTTGAAATATTTAAAAGTATTAATACATTTCTACACTTACTCATTATTGTAGAAATAGTATTAACACCGTATTTAACACGTTTTACATTACTGATCATTTCTTCCTTCCTTGACTTCCTTACACCATCTATTCATGTTTTTCTGTAGTTTTCTGAAAACTCCCTTTTAGTAATCACCAACTAGTCTCCCTAGGAAGATCCAGTAAATGTTGCATTAGGTACCTAAAGCCTATATATTCAAAATTCAACTCATTTTCCTTTCCTCTGCACTATCCCAGCATATGACTTTTCTACTCATTGGTTCTATGTCCAATCTTAAAGTCATAATAAAGCCAAACCTGATTCTCTACCACAGCAAATACTTCAACATGCTTTTTTATTTCTAGTATTTCTTAACTGCCCAATTCAAAAACATATTACTTATTATTGAGCTATTAAAATTGTCAGATATTGATACCAAAAAGTGGGGGTCCTGCTATAATAAATTGCTAAAAATACAGAAGCAGCTTTGGTAATGGGTAATGGGTAGAGGGTGTAAATGTTTTCAGGTGTATGCTAGACAAACCCTATACAGCCATGAACAAAATTTTAAAGGTGAATCTTGTCAGGGCTCAGAAAGAAAAGGGTAGAACTATAGAGAAAGCTTATCGTTTTAGAGTATACCTTAGTAACATGAATAGAATGTTGGTTAAAATATGGATGGTAAAGCCATTCTGCTGCAACTTCAGATGGAAATGAGAAGCATGACATTGGACAATAGAGAAAAGGAGATCCTTGTCATTAATAAGTGGCAAAAAAATAAATAAATAAATAACTGACTTGTCTTTGTGTTCTACTGTTTTGTGGAAGGTAGAACTTGCAACCAAATTGGATATTTAACCAAGGAAATGTCTAAGCAAAGCATTGAAGGAGCAATTTGGTTACTCTTGCCTGATTATAGTTAAGTGTGAGAAGAAAGAAACACTTTTAAGACAGAAATGTTGAGAAGGAAGTAGAATTTAAAGATTTGGAAAATACTCAGCCTATCCGCATTGAAAACACTGAGAAAGTGTGCTGAGAAGAGACGATTAAGAGTATGGCCAAATCACCATTTCAACCACAAACCTCAATAGCCATCTCAACAGGAGCCAAGCATTGTTCTTGAAAATAAAGAAGGATGATACCGCTTATCCCACAAGGTGATTCAGAGATAATCAGGACTGCCTCCTTCACCACAGGCCCAGAGTGCAAGGGCCAGAGGCACAGAGCAATTTCAAAGGGTTGGGCATCCTCTCTGATTCAGGTGGGCCAGAAAGCCTACACTCAATGCCTTAGGTAGGGGCTTCCATGCCAAAGCTGCTGCATGGACTCTGTCCAATACAGTCATGGGGACATGACCCCAGACCAGGAGAGTCACCAGCATGCGATTCTAGTCCAGATGAGCCATGCACACATGAGTCTTGCCCAGCAGAGCTGTGGAAATGGGGCCATTGCTATAGGGGGTCTGGATGACAGAGAAGTTAGCCAGAGGATTATTTTGAACCTTAATGTTTAATTATTGAGCCCTGATGCGTTTTGAACTTACTTGATACCCTTCACCTCTTCCTTCTTTCCTATTTCTGTATTTGGAGTGGGAATGTTTATCTTATGCTTGTCTGACCATTGCAGTTTGGAAGCATATAACTGTTTGGTTTCACAGGTTCATAGTTAAAGAGAAATTTGCCTCATGATAAATCATAACTTGTGCCTCCCTCATATTTGATGTAGATGATATTTAGGTAAGACTTTAGACCTTAGTTTTTGGGGTTGATACTGGAATGAGTTAAGGCTTTTGGGGCTGTTGGGACGAAATGAATGCATTTTGCATGTGAGAAATACACAGATTTGTGGAGGGGGGAAGAGGAGTAATGAAGTAAACTGAATGTTTGTGTACCCTCAAAATTTATGTGTTGAAATCCTAACCCCCAATAGGATGGAATTAGGAGGTGGTGGTCTTTGGAAGGTAATTAGGTCATGAGAGTGGAGCCTTTGTGAATGGGATTAGTGCCTTATAAGAGGAGCTCTAGAGATCTCTCTTGCTCTTGTGCCATCAGAGGACACAAAAAGAAGATAGTAATCTGCAAAAGAAGATAGTAATCTGCAAACCATAAGAGGAGTGAAACCCAACAATGCTGGCACCCTGGTTGTGGGACTTCCAGCCTACAGAATTGTGAGAAAAAAGTTTTTTGTTTGTTTGCTTATAAGCCACCAGTCTATGGTACTTTGTTATAACACCCCAAACTGACTAAGACATAATTCTACTTGGGTGGTTTTTAAATTTGTCTTCACTCCCATTCCTTATAATCTGTTTTGAAATTTTACCCATTTTAAGATTGGTTTGTTTGTATTCTTCCTATTGTGTGGCAAGAATTCTTTACATATTTCTTTATCAGATATGCATGCTGTGAACATGATCATCCCACTTATGTCTTGCCTTTTCATTTTCTTAATGGTGTCTTTGAAAGAGCAAAAGTTTGTGTTTCTGTTATTTGAATTTTGAAGTCCAACTTTTCATTTTTGGATGGTGTATGCTTTTTGTAGTTCTATCTAAGAGACTTTACACCGAAGTCTCAAAGATTTCCTCTCATATTTTCTTCTCAAAGTTTTATAGTTTCAGTTGTTCTATTTAGATCTGTGATCCATTTTGAGTTAATTTTGGTATGTGATATGAAGTAAGAGTTTAGGTCTATTTATAGACTTCCTATTTTATTCCATCAATCTATATGTCTGTAATTTCAACAATCCTAAATGGTCTTAATTAGTAAATTAGTATAGCTTTATAGTAAGTCTTGAAGTAAGGTAGAGAAACTCCTTCAACTTTGTTCTTTGAAAATATTGCTTTTGTTTTCCAGTTTCTTTGCATTTCTCCGTAAATTTTGCCATTTACTAGCAATGTTTACCAAAATATAAAGACCTCTAGGATTTTTATTGAGATTACATTAAATCTATAGATTAACTTTCAGAGAATTGTCTTTGTAACCGTTATTTCATGTTCAAATCTACAAACATGGCATATCTATCCATTTATTTAGACTTCTTTATTTTCCCCACAAATTTTTATAGTTTTTAGAAAAGAGATTCTACAAATAAAATTTAAACATAATATACAGCACACAATCCAAGATAACCAGGCACATGAAGGGACGGGAATCAAATGAAGCAAAAGCCAGAAGAATGAGCAGCACTAGAGAATTTTGTAAGGGCACTATTTGGGAAGACAGTTAGGCATTATATTTTCCAATAAAAACTTCCAGAGACTACAGATAATGGCATTATTAGATACATACTATATAAGAATTACACTTTCTGTGCCCAAAGAGATAGAATCAAAGCTTGAAATTATCAGCAGATATCTGGAAATTATAAAAGGTGATATAGCAGATTGGAAATTGAACCAAATATATGTTCTCGAACTAAAAATTATAATACTCTTACTATAAAATAAAATAGGAAGGTTTAATAACAGGTCAGATGCTTCTCTTCAGGTGAAGAGAAAATTAATGATATGAAAAGTAAATGAAGAAGAAGAAAATATATACAATTAAGCATGGAAATACAAAAGATGAAAAAGACCAAAAAGAGGGTGAAAAATAGATAAATACATTGAAAAACCTAAAATACCATCTTTTTGAAAGGAGGAGAGGGAAAGATGGAACAAAAGCAATCTTGTAAGATATTATGTATGAACAATTTTGAGAAATTATGAAATATATTTATTAAGTGACAGATTTCTTAAGCCTAATAATTCCAAGCAAAAAATTTCTTTTCAAAAAATTAATCCACCCAGGCACACATAGTGCAGCTATGAAAGAAAAAAAAATCTTAAAAATAGAACAAAATGTAGGATGTATACTCAACAAAAATATCCATCTAGAATGAGAGTGAAACCCATTTTAAACAAAAGTTGAACAAGTTTTAAGCAGCAGATATTCTTCAAATGAATGAAATATTATTCAAAACAAACAGATGAAGATGCAGGAAAGACAAAAGTGAAACAAAATGTTAAATATGTCGGTAAATATAAATACATTTTTGACGTACAGAACAATGAAAATAATATCTTAGAAGATGAAGAAACATATTTCATGTGTAATTAAAATACATAATAGCATTTAAGTTTGGAGTTAGTGTTCCAAAGTAAGGACACAAAGCTTGAAAATAAAAAGATCAAAGCAATTATTAAGCAAACACTAAAAAAGAAAATAATAATAGTATATTAATATCAGAGAAAACATACTTTAAGGCATAAGGCATTATCACATGAAAAATATATCACTGTATTATGCTAATTAATTTATCAAGTAGATATAAATATTCCAATTTTGTTTTTGTCTTTACTTTTGAGACAGGGTCTGTCTCTGTCACTCAGGCTGGAGTGCAGTTGCGTGACCATGGCTTACTGTCGCCCCGAACTCCTGGACCTAACTGACGCCCCCACTTCAGCCTCCCGAATGGCTAGGACTACGTGTAAGCACCATTGCATTTGGCTAATATTTTTTATTTTTCACAGACACAGGGTTTCAGTATGTTGCCCAGGTCGGTCTTTAATTCCTGGCCTTCAGTGATCCTCCAGCCTTGGCCCCGCAAAGTACTAAGATGACAAGTATGAGCCACATGGTCTGGCTACTATTCTAATTTTGTTTGCACCTAATTATGTGATTTCAAAATATAAAGCAAATATAACATATCTAGAATGAGAAAAGTTGTCTAGAGAATTATGTATATTTAGTATAACCTACATACCAAATTGACATAGTCTGATTAATTTAAACATTGTTAGAGAGTTAGTAAGTGACTAAGAGAAAAACCTTCCCCAATTTTTCTGATTCCAACATTATTAACATCTTTGCTGTAATGTCTCTTGTAGACTTTAATGTGATCCATGGATAAATAAATAGATGCTCTGCTTTTAAATGTGACTTAAAATCCAATTTTGTCTTATTTGTGAAATAATAGAAGGCCAGTGGATCTCCAGCTGCACTAAATGTGATGGTGCTTCAAAGTGAGCTGTAAAATATCATGAAAATTACTGCAAAGGCCCTTATACTAGAAACTACATGTGCTTAATTCCTCATTATTCACTACCAAAAAGCAGGAATGACTAAGTGGGTTTGCTTCTAAGTGGCAGCTTCAATGTTTCCTACTAACTAGGCCATAAGTACTTTCTTTCAACACTAAAATCTATGTCATAATAGCCATACACCTGGGAAATCTTAAACTCTAGGGGAGGGTTATGGGAAGAAAATTACTTCCACGGGCCTTTGCTCCAAAAATCTTATCTCAGGTGCATTAAAAGTCAGAATCCTTTATGATGAAAACTGTTCTTTATACCTATGTCCAGATCCCATTTATATGTACCCATCACTCAACAATAGTCTCTTTAGGGAAGTAAGTAGCTACTCTAGCCTGACTGGAATGAGGCAAAGTAATGCTAAGCTCTGTTCTTACATGTTCCAAATTCTGGAGTGCTGACACTGTTCAGATTTGATCATTTGGGCTGATACAAGAATTTCCAAACTAGTTCCAAACTTTTAAGGAGAAATAATGGATTTGAAGTGTTTTCTTTAAAAGCTGCTTCAAGTCTCTGTGGAGTGGGGAAGTGGAGGAGAGGAGAAAAAGTTAAAAAGTGATTAGAAGTGACTTTCTTTCACCAGAAGAATGGGGAGTGGAAAGACTAATGCAAATAGTGAGGGTAAATGGATCACTGAGAACATTTTACAAGTTATTTGAAAAAGAAAAATATAGGCCAGGCGTGGTGGCTCATGCCTGTAATCCCCAGCACTTTGGGAGGCCAAGGTGGGTAGGTCATGAGGTCAGGAGTTCGAGACCAGCCTGGCCAGTATGCTGAAACCCCATCTCTACTAAAAATACAAAAATTAGCTGGGTGTGGTGGTGCGCATCTGCAGTCCCAGCTGCTGGGGAGGCTGAGGCAGGAGAATTGCTTGAACCTGGGAGGCGGAGGTTACAGTGAACCAAGATCGTGCCGCAGCATTCCAGCCTGGGTGACAGAGCAAGACTTTATCTCAAAAAAAAAAAAAAAAAAAGAAAGAAAAATATTATCTACCAAATCAGAATTGTACAGCTTCTGTTCATGATAGCTGAGAATAATTCTCATTATCACATAATGCTTCTTTTAGCAGCCTCTTCTTTTGCAGCTACTTGCAGAATTTTTATAAAATTGGTCATTTTTCCTTCTTAAAGCAAACCCACTGAGTCAAAGCATCAAAATCATGAAAGCATGCTGTTTCTAACACCATGCCATTGCTCACAGTGTTCTCTCTCTCCGAATGCTTTTTCTCTTGTATTCACTGGTCTAATCCCTGCTTATGCTCCCTGTCCCATCTCAGATTGCTCAGCCTTTCTTGACTATCTCAAGATGGCTAGGTATCCTACCTCTATCCTGGAAATTATTATTGTCCTCACTCTTACCCCAATTAGTTTAGTGTTTAGTATAGGGGTCTCTACTTTAAATGTTATCTTATTCATTTGTCTAACTTAACTTCCTGACACAAAGACTTACATACACAATTTACTCAAAAAATATTTGTTAAATCAGTGAATTACTTGAGTGACAGAAAGAAATTCATTTCACCTCCATATCTGTAAAATGAAGAGGTCAGACAATAGCATTTCAAATTCTCCTTTGCCAATACATTTCCATTGTGGGAGCTGGGGCTTTGGTGTGGGTTTCTTAGTTTAAGGTTGCAAGTAAGTTGTCAGCATGAAACTTCACATAACAAAAACATTACAATAAAACAGGATGTGTGTTACACTTGCAGGCCTCATACTCACTGGAGACACTCATAAAAGGAGACTTTAATAAATAGTCATGCCTTAAATATTGAGGCCCTTCTGCATCTTGTTGTCAATATTACGTATTTTCAGTAACGTTTTTTAGTATGTGTGACTCTATATCTGTGATGTAGTTTTCCCTCTAATGAAACATAAAGTCAAGGGAGGATTTCATTGTTTTCCTTTTCCTGATTTATGTTAGGTTTTATGGTTTTACATACAAATTCTATTATAAAACTGATATAGAAAAAGCAAAAGCTCAGAAGTTACTGAAGTTTTTGTCTGGAAGCAAAAGATGCCTATTGTTACAAGATGTTATTAAATATAACCATCACTAAAGCCAAAGCTTTCCATTTATTTTTATAAATTCTATGGCTAATGAGAAGATACCATATTGAGGTTCAGAATAGATTTAGATCTCCTGAAAAGATTTCTACAAAAATTGACTTATGTTCTAATACATTTCTACCCCAAAGGAATTGAATTTCTTATAAACTCAGAGTTGTGAAACCGTCTTTTCATGAAGCATAAAGAGCTACACTTTTAATCTTAATTAACAAATGAATGAGTATCGGTTGCTTTACTATGGTTACTTCACCATGGCTACCTCAACAATACCTACAGGCGATTAGTACTAGTAAAATTATGAAGTGGATGTTTGGTATCTGGCATTGCCAGCCAAAAAGTCCTGCCTTGGGCTGTATTTAATAACTCTGCGACTGATATTCTGTTTCACTTGTTGGGCAGGGAGGAAAAAGTGAATGCTCCACTATGACTGGGTTAATTATTGTCATGTAGAGTCAGAGCAAAGAATATAGACTGTAGGACTCATGGATTCTCAGGAAAACGTTAAGGTGGTGAAATGTAATGGGGAAGTAGGCATTTCACTTCACTGATAATGATTAGAAGTGATTCAGGGTTACAAATAATGCCATGTCTGATTTCCCATATTGCTCCTGTGTGGATTCACAAGTCAGATTTCAGAGGTACACTCTGCTACCTTTCCAAAGCAGTCTCTGTATATTCTCATTGTGCTAAGTAAGAATTTAGGAGCAATAAGCTAATAATGGATGTCTGTGTCCCCCACATCTTCTTCCATTATCCCAAAATGTTATAACCCGGCATACCCTCTTATCCCTAGAGCAATGCCCATTCATCTCTAAGAAAAACTAGTTCTAATGCTGTGGATGTCTTCTCTTAGCAATTCTTCACTATTCTGAGGTGTAAATTAAAATGGATCTGTGTAGAGTTCCAATAATTACACAGGCTATGGAGTTCATCAAATACTCAATAAGTTTTTCATTTTGTTACAGGTATGAAATGTTCTTTAAAAAAAAAACCCATGTGCAAACATTTTTTTTTTTTCCCAGAGAACACGTTTGATATGTGCAAATAATACAGGCCAAAACTTTTAAGAATCCCTAAACCCTCTGTCTCAATTCATTATAACTCACTTTATTAAATGCAGTAAAAATAACCCAAAATTATAAATGATCCATTCTGGTCTTAATTAGAGTTAATTATCACCAGACTCCTGATGGTAGGAGGGCATCTAGTTTTACTTATTGAAAAAGATACTACACATTAATCAGTCCTACTAGGTAAAGGTTCATAATCATGGCATGTGTGGCGGCTCACACCTGTAATCCCAGCTCTATGGAAGGCTGGCCAAGGCGGGCGGATCACCTGAGGTTGGGAGTTTGAGACCAGCCTGACCAGCATGGAGAAACCCCGTCTCTACTAAAAATACAAAATTAGCCGGGTGTGGTGATGCATGCCTGTAATCCCAACTACTTGGGAGGCTGAGGCAGGAGAATTGCTTGAACCCAGGAGGCGGCGGTTGCGGTGAGCCGAGGTCGCGCCATTGCACCCCAGCCTGGGCAACAAGAGCGAAATTCCGTCTCTAAACAAATAAATAAATAAGATTCATATTTACACATAATGGACCTATAAGCTTACCTTAAATATTCCAACTATGAACATAAAATCTTCAAAACGCTGGGCTGTATTTGTTTCTGTATCACCAAAAAAGACAATTACTTTCTGGGATAGATGCCTGAACTGAACCTGTCTAGATTTTATATTGCTCTCTCTCAAAAATAAATAAATAAATAAATAAAAAATAATGCCTTTACCTTTGTTGGTTGCAGCTTTCAACACGTTTTGAGCTCTGCATGGTTAGCCTGAAGAAATCTTCTAAGAGTGGAGGAGGAACACGCAGTTGCTCTTTAAATACTCTCACCTGAAGATACTTTCCTGCCTGAGAGTTCAAACTTAATGGAAACTAGCGAAATTGTTTTCTCCTAAGTGTTGTGGTGAAAGGTGTGTAACTTTACTCTCAGCGGCATATCTTCTCCCTCCTCTCCTCTCCAGTTCCTTCCCTCCGGCTCATTCCTCTAGATTTACAAATACCCTGGAAATCAAGGGAAATGAAGAAAAGGTAAATGTGGCTCATAAATCAGCCACAATGAGGGAGAGCTGCATGCAAACAGGCCAGGAAAACGAGCTCAGAATGGTAAAACCACAGAGAACCAGGATGTCATTTAGACCAAGCCATCTTGTTAACCATTAAAATAGAGTTCAAAAATGGTTGAGCTTATCTAAGATCGTGCAAGTTGCAGTAGCAGAGGTAGGTCTAAAAAACCCTTTTCCTGCCTTTTAATGTGATGAAGTTTACCCAAAAATTTGTGCCAAGAGAAGAGTTTTATCCAGAGATTTGTGTGTGGTCAAAGCGTTGGAGGGACAGAAAAAGGTCCAATGTCCAGTGGTTAATGCTTGAGTGCTTTATTGCCAGTGCAACTGGCTGCTTCTTCACTTATTTTTAAAGTATAACATCAAATTTGCCAACAGAGAACTGGTATTGGCAGCAGCGATTTTTTAGCAATTTTATTTCTCTACAAATAAATTAAGAGCTAAGGAGAGATGGATCAACATTTGGGGGCACAAACTTACATTTATATATAGCTATTTTGAAATACTATTTGCTTACACGATATATGCATGTTAAGTAGAATTAAAATTGTTTTTTTATTTTTCTTTTCTGCTTTTTTTCTTTCAAAACATCAAGAACGGACATCTGTCCTATATGTTTTCACTTGAAAATGGGAAAAGAATTATTTGATACCATAGCATTTTAACTGACTGACATTTACTTTGTTGTAAAATGGCAATTTCTTGATCTGACTGTGTAAAACACATTGAAGGATTGATTCTCATCTCAATTAAATGTATAATAAATTTATTAGAGCTAAAAACAAAAATTCCTTTGTAAAGGATCATTTTCTAGAGTACACAGTGTCTTTTTTTTTTTTTTTTTTTTTGAGATGGAGTCTCACTCTGTCACCCAGACTGGAGTGCTGTGGCATGATCTCGGCTCACTGCAACCTCTGCCTCCCGGGTTCGAGTGATTCCCCTGCCTCAACCTCCAAAGTAGCTGTGATTACAGGTGCCCGCCACCATGCCCAGCTAACTTTTGTATTTTTAGTGGAGACAGGGTTTCACCATGTTGGTCAGGCTGGTCTCGATCTCCTGACCTCAAGCGATCCGCCCGCCTTGGCCTCCCAAAGTGCAGGGATTACAGGCGTGAGACAACACTTCTCGCCTAGAGTACATAGTGTCTTTTTACTGGGGGAATATCTTGGGAAACTCAAATAAGAAAATTATCTGGTCACAGGAGTAACTGAGAACAGGCTACTGTTGGGCCTGTTTGTCTAGTTAAATGATGTATGTGAATGTTCTCAACATTGGCAGACAAGGAAAATGGAGAGAAAATAGAAAGAAATACATGCAGTTTGATGATTTTGGCATCAGTTTAAAGCTCACAAAGTCAAGGAAGCATCCACTCACATCAGAAGCGGAATTCATCAGTTACCACACAGTGTTCTTACTCGGGAAACTTTCCCACGCTCACATCCTCTGACCGTCAACATGTGGCAAGCACATCCCCCGAGTCTGAGAGGGTTGGTTTGCTTAAGCCTGCACAACTTTGGACATGGATACTGAGCCAAAATATCTAAAAGCCTGCCCAGCTGGGTAGGAACATTTCTTAAGCAGATTTCCTTAGAAGACTTCCTGAACTTTTTGGGAATTTTCTTTATTTTTAGATGTCCATTCACTGTAACATCTTTTACCAAATTATCTGTGCTGACTCCTGCTTGTTATCCAGGTGCCTGCTACAATGATTGCCTCTCTGAAGGATGTCCCCAACTACTTCATCTAAAATAAAAATGCCCACCTTCACCAGTCACTCTGTATACATTTCCATGATTTATTTTTATATAATATTTACTACTATAAACATAATGAATGAATAGATCACTGAATAAATGAACGAACAAATGAATGAGTAAATCACTGAAGACAGACCTTGCTTGAAAAACTAGCTTTAAGTATCTCTCCTGTAAAATCACACTGCATTCCATCCTTTTGTTCTATTTTCTTAATTATATTTTCATTCTGTAAAATTATTCTTTTTAATTTTTTAACGTTTAGTTATGGATACATAATCATTGTGCATATTTATGAAGCACATGTGATATTTTTAAACAAGCACACAATGCATAACGATCAAATTAGGGTAACTGGGGTGTTCAACACCTCAAGCATTATCATTTCTTTGTGTTAGGAACATTGTAAATCTACTCTATTTCTCCTAACTAGAATCTAAATTCAGTGATGACAGAGCTATCTTAGATGTCTTGTCAGAGACTTAGTTGTCAATAATTACTTTTGGAATTTATGTTTTGAATACTTTCTACATTATTGTTCTTATATTTTTGTGAATAATATTATTAAAAGTTAATAAACAGTAAAATTGCATTCATTCATTAGCATATTTGAAAAGGTGTTTGAAGTAGATATCGTAATTCTAATTTTTATGTGTTGAATAAATGGATGTGTAATTCCTATCATACTGTAGTTACCACATTATGAACAAATAAGTAGAATTTGTAACAAGGAGTTGTAGAGTAAATACAAAGAGAATTAGATAGGTCCAAGCGACAGAGTGAGACCACATCCCACAAAAAGTATTATATGTCAGGCATCTAGAAGAGAATTTGAGGGAACAGAATCAGGCAGGATAACAATGGAGAGGTTATTGAGAGTATTCAAGGAAGGGTAAACTGTCCAACTTAGTGAATACAGCATGCATGTTGGGAAACAGTTATAGGTTAGATTGGAAGGGTAATTGACATCCATTTTAAAAGGCCTCAGATGTTAAGTTAGCAAGAATGTACATATTAATAGCTGGTAAGAAAATGAGAGCACTGCAAACTTTCAGACAGAGAAATTACATAACTCAAACTCTTCAGTAGAAGTGTTTAGAAAGTAAACAAAGGCAAAGTATGCCTGGCAGATTGGGAAGGGAGAGTTTGTAAATAATCTAGAAGACAGGGACTGAAAGTTAAAGTTTCACAGTTCCCTTCGTAAGTATGGGTTAAACTGAGAGCCAGAGTAACATTATAATGGAGATTGACAACTAGACCACCGTTTGGAAAGCATCCTAGCGGGTCTTGGGAACAGTACACCTTGACCTAATTAATTAATACTTAATAATCATCTGTGAGCACCTGTTTCTTTCCCGTCTGGTCTCTGTTTCTGAAATGCACTGTTGTGAAATTCATGGCTGTTTCAATACAAAGATTTCCACAGGGGCCATCATTTTAGAACCTGGTTATCCTTTCTGCATTACAGCATTTTACTCAGCTGCATCTTGGTACTCCCTAACTCTGAGCTTTTCCATCTCAATCTCCATGGAGGATGCAGACTCAGATGCAATCACTTCCAAGGGAAGTTGAGCTGGTTCATTTAGGACTGAGAGAATATGGAACACATTATAGAACAGGAGCCTGCCTACTAAGAATTTATCAGTGATTATTAACTTAGAATTAATAGTTATCAAGACTTTATTAAGCATCAGAATCACCCAGAGGACTTGTTAAAACACAGCTTGCTGGGCATCTACCCCCATTGTTTCTGATCTCTTTCAGTGATGGGGCTGACACTGCTTGTCTAGGTACCACACTTTGAGAACCATCACTCTAAAAGAAGACTGTGCAGCTGCATTGAAAACCTTGCTCTTCCTGATGCCTCCTAGATTTAGTGGCAGAGAACTCAAATGCACATATTGTTTTTTAATAGCTGTGAATGGTATGAATGGATCATTTGTAAGCCACAAACTCTACTGAATAAGAATTCACCATCTTTAGAAAATATATCTTTACTATTCAGACTTTCAAGAGGTAATAAAATGCTGAGTGTTCTTCTTCAATTAAATGAAATAACTCCAGCTGATATCTAGGAATAAAAATGCATAAATTCATGAGTTAAAATTATGATTACAATTACATACTTGAAACTTTCTTAGGATAAAAGGTAATGTATTTTATGAGTGGTAGCAATAAAATTGTTGATTGTTCTTTATTACTACATTACGGCTACTTAAGTCTAAATTGTCATTGGCATTACTTTATTCCTAACAGCATGAGAATGATTAGCTCTCATATTATAAAGGTAAATACAGTCATTATTAATCCATCTACTAATCATTCTTTCCTGCTATAGTGGGTGGGATTATTGACTCTTCAGATTAATTCTAACAACATAGGTTCCTGTATAAAAAGAGAAATAAACTAAGAAGGGAGAGATGCTTATGTAAAGAAGCACTAATCAGGTTTTAGTTGAAAGAAAAATAACCTCAAATTTTCTAATATTCCTCCACTTATCAGCAAGGAGAAATATATCTTATAAGCGTCGCATAATTTCTAGGACAATTTTCTCACTGTCCTTGGATTATTAGTATTGGATGCATTTTTGACATATTTTAATTAGCAATTATATTGATTACTCTAGGTCCTTTCACTGTTGTTTTCCTTCCCATAGCTATTTTGACAGCAAGTACTCTAAATATCCCTAAGTACTCAGAAAAATTTTATTTTGTCTTTAGCAGGAAATTCCACTGAAACAAAATAGAACATACCTTTATGTTTTACTGAGAGAGTGTGGAGGAAGGAAATTCTGTATTGGTTCTGACTAACAGTAAGCTGCCAGAAGATCTCTTTTTCTTCTATAGGGTAATGAGGAGAAAGTAAGTAATAAGAAAGATAAGGAGTGGTACAAAGCCAACAGAACTACTTCCCAGTTCATCCCGAGACTGTTTTTTTAAATTATAATTATCTTAGTCTAAGTGAATTTCTGGTGTGCTGGCCTTGAATATATACAAATGAAAAAATAAAATACATTTCAAGGTAAGTCAATACAAATTTATATCTTTTTGAATATAGATATGTTTGTCTAAGAATTTTCTTTATATCATGCAGAAAGATTAAGTCAACAGGGATCATAGAGACCTAAATGTAAAAGCTAAAATTATAACAGTTCTGGATGAAAACATTAAAGAAAAGTGTCAAGACCTTGGGTTAGGCAAAGAGTTCTTAGATACAACATAAAGCACTGTTTTAACATAAATAAACTTCAAAAACATTGTGACATGTGAAAAAAGCCAGATGCAAAATATTACCTATTGTATGATTCTATTTATATAAAATATTCAGAAGAAGTAGATTTATAGAGATAGAAGCAGATCAGTGGTTGCTTAGGGCTGGAAGTAGAAGCTGAAATTAACTGAAAAGAGGGTTGAGGGAAATTTTTTAGTGTGCTGGAAAAGTTCTAACGGAATTTGGTAATGATCACACAACTCTAAAAATTTACTGAAAATGTATTGACTTTTACTTACAGTGAATGAACTTTATGGTATCTAAAGTAGACTTTAATAAAGCTTTAAAAATATATTGCAAGGTCAATAGAAAATGTATAATTAATCACAACTTTTGTATACTCAAAACTGAAAATATTTTAAAACTTAAGTATTTGAAAAACATTTTAAATATTTTAAAAATGTTTTAAAACTCTGAAAACTTTATAAAATATTCAGCATAATCACATTGTTTAATTGCTGACATATTTCCTAATTAATGAGGAAAAAGGAGTCTAATTATGATGTTTGTATATTTGACCATTGAAATCACCAAGTCAATGTGATCCATAACTTTAAGTTTATTGTTTGTTCATTTGTTTTTAATATTTCCTATGTTCTTGAGAAGCCTTGGTAATAGCTGCAACTAATGTTAGTCATAATAAAAATAAATTACTGTTTCCAAATTTTAAAACTTCATCAATTTAACAAATATTTATTGTTACTCACTATACAAGGCACTATAGAAATCATATTTATGAATATATTTCTCAAATTTGTGTATCTTGCCACTTCCTAATTGTGTGTGTTGGTGGGTGTGTTCGTGTGTGTGTGTGAGAGGATAGAAAGAGAGAGAATTGAAAATGAAAATATGGCTATATCAATGATCTAACAAAGTTAAACTTAAAATATTCTGGTACAAGCAGAACACGGTGGATCAGGCCTGTAATCCCAGCACTTTGGGAGGCCAAGACAGGCAGATCACCTGAGGTCCAGTGTTTGAGACCAAGCTGGCCAACATGGTGAAACCCCATCTCTACTGAAAATACAAAAATTAACTGGGCATGGTGGCTGGTGCCTGTAATCCCACTTACACAGGACGCTGAGACAGCAGAATTGCTTGAACCTGGTGGGTGGCAGCTTCAGTGATCCAAGATTGTGCCACTGCACTCCAGCCTGGCCAACAGAGTGAGACTCTGCCTCTGGTCCAATCATAAATGGTAGACCATAGGATGAGGTCTTCCTGCATACTTTCATTCACCATTCAATATCAAAAGTGAACTGATAGATTAAGTGGTAATGGGTGCTTCAAACATATAGTATATGTAGATATACAAAATCATACTCAACGAGTCTCCAGTTCATCAGAGAGATCAGTATTTCCGGAATAGTTATTAGCAGCATAACAGTCACACATTCCATGTTTGAAATCTTTTGACCAATGGAGAAGTGACAAATTCAGAGGAAAAAACATGTGCCAATTATTTGCTTATCTAACTAGTAAACACTCTTTGTAGGTTCCTGACTCAACCTCTTCTCATACTCTTACATTGAAGAGATTGATTTTCCTGGTTTTAATTGTACTTCACTTGTGCTTCTCCTTTACTTTAAACTCTCTAGTTAGAATATTAAATATCATCTAACAGACACATAAAGTTTTTTTTTTCTAAATTGAAGTCACTTACTTCCAATTATTTCCCAGTGGCAAAATGATAAATTAACAATGAATTCTGTCATATCCTGTGTCCATTATCATTCCTTTGCAGTTATATATATATAATACATATTACATATTATATACGCAGTTATATATATATATAACATATATATATATATTATGTTAAACCATTTGTATTTACCAGTGAAACCAATCAACCAATCAATTAAAATCCCAGATCTTTCATTTGGCAGATTAAAATTACAAGTATAAAGCATTTTGTCAGGACATAACTATGAAGCTATTTTCATTACTAAATATACAAATAGGCCAGGCACAGTGGCTCACACCTGTAATCCCAGCATTTTGGGGGACCGAAGCGGGTAGATTGCCTGAGGTCAGGAGTTCAAGACCAGCCTGGCCAACATGGAGAAACCCTGTCTCTACTAAAAATACAAAATTAGCCATGTGTGGTAACATATGCCTGTAATCCCACCTACTTGGGAGGCTGAGGCACGAGAATCACTTGAACCCAGGAAGCAGAGGTTGCTGTGAGCTGACATTGCGCCATTGCACTCAAACCTGGGCAATAAGAGCAAAACTCCATCTCAAAAAATAAGTAAATAAATAAATAGTAATAATACATACATATCTTCATACACATATATTTGTCTAAATATAGTATATAAATCTAAATAAATAAATGATATATCCATCTCCTTGTGTATAATTCATATTTATATTAATATATATTCATTCTGTATGTAAGCCCTTCCCCTTGAGTATTGGTGTGACCTGTGACTTCTATCCCACGAAATGCAGTAAAGATTATGGGATGTATGCAATTACATGCACATGATTATATGACTGCTATAAAAGTCATATAATCATTTAAGTGTAACACTTGTCATGCTGGAGTAAAAAACACTTTGCATAACAAGGAACTATGGGTGGCCTCTAAGAGTGATTTCCAATAGTCAGCAAGAAATTAAAATCCTCAGTTTAACAACCAAAAGGAAATGAATTCTGCCATCAACTTGCATGAATTGTGAAATAGAGTCTTCCCCAGTAGAACCTCAGATAAGATCACAACCCAGCTGACATGTTGGTTGCAATAAATGCATTGCAATCAATGACTTGGATTGCAGCATAAAACTAGCTAAGGTGTATCCAGTCTCTTGACACATAGAAACTGTGAGATAATAAATGTACATGGTTTTAAGCTGTTAATTTTTTGGTAATATTGTTATGCAGCAGTAGATAACTCATACAAATTTTAGTACATGGAAGTCTGATGCTGCTATAACAAACACAGAAAAATTTGGGGAGTTGTTTTGGAACCAGGCACTGGATGCAGTCTGAAATAAATTTTGAAGAACATGATAGAGAAAACTTAAATGTCCTCAAACAGACTATTAGTAGAAATAGATGGAAAGAGTGCTGTCAGTGATGGCAGTTCAGATATTTTAAGTGTCTTGTGATATGTCCTTTGAACATGAATTATTTAGAAATATTTAGATTATTTAGAAGTACTTCTAAAAACTTGGAAATTATTCATTTTTTGGGTTATTTATTTTTAATTTATTACTTTTTGGTCACAAACATCCTCTGTATGATTCATATTGTTTGAAAGACATTTTTCTATTTCTGCCACCTGAGATTACAATTTGATGTTTGTCTTCTTCTGGCTTATATTGCTATGTACTTAAGTTCATTGTTCTTTTATTTTGCCTTGTTTAATTTGATGTCAGTTTCATCCAGTTAGTTTTTCATTTTGATAATGTAATTTTTTCAGTTTAGGAAGTTCCATTGATTTTTTTCCCTATCTTCCTTTTCTATTTTTCTAATTTTCTTGTTTAAATTCTCCTATCTTCCTTTTCTATTTTTCTAATTTTCTTGTTTAAATTCTTAAGCTCTTTCATAATAGTTGTTTTAAACCCCCTTTCTGCTAATTTTATCATTTCTGTCATTTCTTGATCTCTTTCTGTTAATTGATTTTTGTCTTGATTATGGGCTACCTTTTTTTCTGTTTCTTCTTTAGTCTAGTAATTATTGATTGAATGGCTGATATTTTACCATATTGATTGAATTTTACTCTCTTCCTTATTCTGTTTCCCTGGGTAGTTAAATAACTTACAGATATTATTGATCTAATCAAAGTTTAATTTTAGGCCTTCCAAGGGCAGAACTAACTTAATCTTTGAAGTAGGTCTAATTTGACACTACTACCAAGATTTGAATTTTCTGGGGTATCTGAGGTATTGGAATCTTTCCACTCTGTCTGCTCTGAAGTCAAATATCTCCCAGCTATGCATTTGTTCTAGGAATTATTTATGTTCATCTCCTTCACAGTTCAGCATTGTAGAATCACATTCTATGTATTTGCATTAGTATGTTCAGCAACAGACACGAGAAGACCCCTATTCAGGTTTCCTACCCTCCTGCCTGGCACTCTCCTGCCTGGCACTCCCTCTCATAACTTTCTCCTTCTCCTACAACATTATTTGTCTTCTCAACAGAATAAGATGATTTAGGTTTTACTGCTCTACTTAGGTTTCATCTCTTTGTGCTGTGGTCCATTTAGCGTCTTCAGGCACAAAGCTGACGTGATTGTGGGGATCACCCTTTTTGTTTTTCTTCTTAAAGATATCACAGTTCTGTGCAACTCATTTTTTCAATATTCAAAATTTATTTCCCCCACTTTTCTAGTTGTTTCAGAAGGATGTCAAGTTCACTAACACTCATTTCAAAATTTTATGGCTAGAAGTGGAAATTCGTCATTCTTTATATATTGACATATTTACTCTTCAAACTGAGTGGTTAAATATCTTGCCAAATGTCACAGTGTAAGGATTTGAACATAGCATGCCAGATTCAGAATTTATGCAATTAACCATTATAGCAAAGTGTGTACAATAAATTATAAATGGTGCTTTGTAGCCCAAGTAGAAAACATAATGAAGGGAGTGGCAGGAGACGAGGTTGGAGAGTTATGTAGGAGCAGCCACATTAAAGATGGTACTGAGGGCAGTGTTAAAGAGTTTAGTCTGCTTCCTACAGGCCACCAAAAGCTATGGGATAATTTTTAGGAGAGAGAAACTTTGTCAGACTTTTTCTTTAGGTATTATTCTGGGAGTGGTGTAATGGATGGATTTGGAAACAGACCAGAGATAGGAATGTGATTCATTCTGTGTATGAAATAATGTGCACAATACATGTAGTCACTGAATTTTAAAAAAATAATTGCTAAGTTTCAAAGCTTTCTTTGATAAGCATGTTTAAAATTTTCATATAAGAACAGCTATTCTAAAAGTTAAATAAATATCTAGAAATTGCATATTGAAGCCAATGACATTATGATTAATATATTCTATTACTTTGTCATGAAATTAAAGTTGAATCTCTGAGACCACTTATTATTAAAGTGTTTTTTTTTTTTTCCTTTAAAGATGGTCAATAATATTCTTTCTAGTTGGAGAATGCCGACAAAGGAAAATTTTCTTCACTTGGGCAAGCCATACCCTAGTAAACTGATACTAGATCCTCATCTGTAGATTGAAATGCGGGTTAACTAAAGCTGTGATATTTCAAACTTATCTGGCAACTGATTTCTCTTTAGAAGTGAAGGCTGATTCAGAAATGCAATAAGTATTGAGAAAACATTGGGCAACCCTGCCTACACAGTCACTGTTACCCGATTCCAAGGCATCATTGCCCTTAGGATTCTCCTTGGAATCTACACTAGTAACACAGTTGGGAAATCATTAAACTACGTAATCTAAAGTGAGGTAAAATGTTATCCAACTCATTAATGCATATATACAGAGGATAAACACACACACACACACACACACACACACACACACACAGTGTGTGGATCATCTAACACCTAAATCAAATGGTCATGGAAGAATTATATTTGTTTTATCTGTTTCCAAGTAGCTAATTTACCCCCAAATTGTGGTAGCTTGAGTAAATACAGCTTACAAAAGTTTGTAAGTGATGTATTACAAAAGCAGTACAGATCAAATGACAATTGAAAGTAATTCTCAAACTCATAGGTCAGCCGCGTCCTGAATTCTTACCTTAAAAACTTGATCAACAATTATTATAAAAATACCTTTTTCTATCTCTAGAATATTAATCTTGTCATCACATTACATTTCTTAAAGAAATTCTGACAGGTTTATGTATGATTCTAAGGTTACCTGTAAAATGGGAAATCTATAATTACATGCTTTGTAGTCAGCTGCTTCCTTCAGGCAACCACCTTGCATTAAATCTGCCATTAAAATCAATTTAAAAAGACTCCCCAGGGATTGTTTGGCTCTCAAAAACTACTAATCTGCTAAATATGTAATTCAGTTATTCTGTCATCTTAGCACCAACTTCACTTTTTAATAAAAACTCCTTGTAAATAAGAGGAAAAGCCATAGAGCTGAGATCAATATATATGTCTATAAACCTTTCTTAATAGTTGCTGAGTAGAAAAAATAAAAACAACTCTTAAAACTCTCCTTATTTTCTTACCACTGTCTTATCACTTATGATGAGTATACCTTTGTAGGAGCCTGGAATATAGCAAGAGAGAAAGAAAGGAACAAAGGAACTACAAGAGACCCAGAAAACAATGAACAAAATGGCAATAGAAGATCATTACTCATCAATAATTACTTTAAATGTAAATGGATTAGATTATTCAATAAAAATATAGAGTGGCTGAATGGATAAAAGAGCAAAATTCAACTGTGTGTTGCTTATTAAAAAACTCACTTTAACTTGAAGAATGCACATACGCTGAAAGTAAAGGAATACAAAAACACGTTTTATGCAAATGATAGCCAAAACAGACCAGGATTGGCTATACTAATATCAGACAAAATAGACTTTAAATAAAAAACTGTAAAAAAAGACAAAGAAGGTCATTATATAAAGATAATGGGATCAAATTACCAAAGGATACAACAATTATAAATATAGATGCACCCAACATTTTAGCACCTAAATTTTTTAAAAAAATATTAACAGAACTGAAGGGAGAAAAAAAGTACAATAACAGTGGGGGACTTCAACACTCCACTTTCAACAATGAATAGGTAACCCAGACAGAAAATCAATATGAAAACAGAAAATTTGAGTAACACTATACACTTAATGGACCCAGAAGACATATACAGAAAGTTCTATTTAACAGTAGAATAATAGACATTCTTCTACAGCAGACTTGGTATACTTTCCAGGACAGATAATATGTTGGATCACAAAACAATTCTTAACGTATACAAGGAGATTGAAATCATATCATTTATCTTTTCTGGCCACAATGGTATAAAACTAAGAATCAACAAAAAGAGAAAATTCAGAAAATTTACACATATGTGGAAATTAAACAACTCACTAATGAACAATTAAACATACATTGAGACAAAGAAAACTAGAAAACAACATACCAAAATTATTGAGATGCAGCAAAAGAAGTTTTAAAAAGAAAGTTTTTAGCAATAAATGCCTACTTTAGGAAAAAGAAAGGCTTCAAGTAAACAACCTAAGCTTATACCTTAAGAATCTAAAGAAGAACAAACGAAGCCCCAAAATGAGCAGAAAGAAAGAAATAATAAATATTAGAGGAAAAGTAAATGAAATAGACATGGAAAAAAATACAAAAGATCAACAAAACTAAAAGTTCATTTTTTAAAAAGATAAATAAAATTTACAAACATTTAGTTAGACTAATCAAGCAAAAAAGAAGACTCAAATAAATAAAATTATAAATGAAAGAGGAAATATTACAACGGACACCACATAATACAAAGGATCATAAAAGACCACTGTGAACAATTATAAGCCAACAAAGTGGATAACCTACAATAAATGAATAAATGCCTAGAAACATACAAAGGCCAAGGGTAAATCATAGAGAAATAGAAAATCTGAAAAGTCTAAAAGACTGAAGAAACAGAAAATTTGCAAGTACTAGTTTGAAAAGACTAAGAGAGTATGGACTTTGAATCAGTAATCAAAAATCTCGCAGCAAATAAAAGCCCAGGACCAGATGCATCATTACTGAATCCTACCAAACATTAAAGAAGAATTAATGCCAATGCTTCTCAAATCCTTCTAAAAAATTGTAGAGGAAGGAATATTTCCAAATTCATTTTATGAGGCCAATGTTATCCTGACCCCAACGCCAGACAAGGACACCATGAAAAAAGAAAATTACAGCCAATATCTCTGATGAATATCTCATAGATGCAAAATCCTCAATAATACACTAGCAAACGGAATCAAACAGCATGTTAAAAGGATCATATACCATGATCAAGTGGGATTTATCCTTGGAATGTATGAATGGTTCAACATACAAAACCCACTAAATTCGCGACACCATATTAATAGAATGAAATACAAAAATCATTTGATCAGGGTCAGGTGTGGTGGCTCATACTTGTAATTCTAGCACTTTGGGAGACTGAGGTAGGCTGATCACTTGAAGTCAGGAGTTCGAGACCAGCATGGCCAACATGGTCAAACCCCATCTCTACTAAAAATACAACATTAACTGGGTGAGGTGGTACGGGTTTGTAATCCCAGCTACTTGGGAGGCTGAGGCACAAGAATCACTTGAACTCAGGAGCAGAGGTTGTAGTAAGCTGAGATCGTGCCACTGCAGTCCAGCCTGGGAGACAGAGTGAAACTCCATCTCAAAAAAACAAACAAAAAAATTATTCAATCATTTCAGGAGACATAGAAAAAACATTTGAAAAAATTCAACACCCTTTCATGATAAAAACTTCCAACAAATTAGGTATAGCAGGTATGTACCTCAACATAATAAATCCCATATGTAACAAGCCCATAGGTAACATTACAGTCAGTCAATGGTGAAAAGATAAAAACCTTTCCTCTAAGATCAGGAACACCGCCGGGATGCCCACTCTTTTTTTAATCTTCTTTTTGTGGAGAATGGGTTCTCACTATGTTGCCCAGACTAATCTTAAGTATTTGGACTCAAGCTATCCTCCTGCCTCTGTCTCCCTAAATGCTGGGATTAAAGGTATGAATCACAATGCCCAGCCCCAGAATGCCCACTCTTACCACTTTTTTTCAACACAGTATTGCAAGTCCTAGTCAGAGCAAATAGTCAGGAAAAAGACATAAAACTCATCCGAATTCGAAGAGAAGAAGTAAATTGTTCTCTGTTTGCAGATGACATGACGTTATATAAAGAAAATCTTAAATAATCCACCAAGAATGTTAGAGGTAATAAATGAATTCAGTAAAGTTGCAGGATACAAAATTAACATTAAAAAAGTCACTTTTTAGACCAAGCATGGTGACTTATGCCTGTAATTCCAGCACTTTGGGAGGCCAAGGTGGGAGTATCACTTGAGGTTAGGATTTTGAGACCAGCCTGGGCAATATGTCTAAATTCTATCTCTACTAAAAATACAAAAATTAGCCGAGTGTTGTGGCACACACCTGTAATCACAGGTACTTAGCTGGTTGAGGCAAGAGAATTGCTTGAACCCAGGAGGTAGAGGTTGCAATGAGCCATGATTGTGCCACACCAGCCTGGGCCACATAGTGAGACCCTGTCTCAAAAAAAAAAAAGTCACCTTTTTATATACTAACAATGATTAAGGAAAAGATTCCCCTTACAATAGCATGAAAAAATACTTAGGCATACATTTAACCAATGAAGTAAAAGATTTGTACACTGAAAACTGTGAAACATTGATGAAAGTAATTGAAGAAGAAACAAATAAATGGGAAGATATCTCAAGTTTATGGATTGGAATAATTAATATTGTTAAAGTGCCCATACTACCCAAAGTGATCCACAGATGTAATATAATCCCTATCAAAATCCGGTGACATTTTTCAGAGTTATAGGCAAAAAAAAAAAAAATCTTAAAATTTTTATGGAACCACAAAGACCTTGCATAGCCTAAGCAATATTGAGCAAGCAGAACAAAACTGGAAGCATCACACTTTCCAACTTCAGAATGTATTACAAACCTACAGTAATTAAAACAATATGGTTCTGGCATTAAAAACAGACATACAGGCAGATGGAATGGAAAAGAAAGCCTAGAAATAAATCCACATGTTTATGGTCAACTGATCTTTGACAAAGGTGTAATTGTGTAATGTGTTTACTCATTGTGTAATGGGTAAAAGATAATCTCTTCAATAAATGGTGTGGAAAATAATGAATATCCACACGCAGAAGAATGAAATTGGACTCTTTTCTCACTGAATATACAGAAGACAACTCAAAATGAATTTACGACTTAAATGTAAGACCTGAAAATGTAAAACTATTGGAATAAAACAGGGGGACAGTTTGTTGACATTGGTCTTGGCAATGATTTTTGGATATGACACCAAAAGCATAGTCAAGCAATGGAAAAATAGATAAGTGAGATGGCATCAAACTTTAATGCTCTGCAAAACAAAGGAAACCATCAACAGAGTGAAGAGAAAACTTACGAAATGAGAGGAAGTATTTGCAGACTGTACATCTGATAAGTGATTAATAGCCAACATATATACAAAAACTCAAGCAATCCAAAGCAAGAAAATAGCCTGATTAAGAAATGAGTAAAGAACCTGAATTGACATTTCTCCAAAGACATACAAATAGCCAATGGGTATATGAAAGGATGCTCAGCTTCATTAATTATCAGAAAAATACAATCAAAACCACAATGAGATAGCACCTCACAGCTGTTAGAATGGCTAATATCAGAAAGATAAAAAATAACAACTGTTGGTGAGGATGTGGTGAAAAGAGAATCCTTGGACACTGTTGGTAGAAATGTAAATTTTTATAGCCTTTATGGAAAACAGAATGAAGCTTCCTGAAAAAGTTGAAGACGTAAAATAAAAAGAGAGCTACCATATGATCCAGCAATGCAACTTCCATGTATATAAAAAAGGAAATGAAATTAGTATATGAGACAAATATTTATACTTCTATGTTCATTACAACATTAGTTACATTACTCAGGATATGAAAACAACCTGTGTCCCTCAATAGATAAGTAGATAAAGAAGATATGGTATACACATGATGTATTATTCAGCCATAAAAAGAAGGCGATCTTGTCTTTCATGACAACAAGGATGAAACTATAGGGCATTAAGTGAAATAAGTCAGACACAGAAAGATAAATACTACCTCATCTCATTTGTGTAATCTAAAATAGTCAAATTTTTTAGAAGAAGAAAGTAGAATAGTAATTGTCAAGGGTTAGAGGTTGGGGAAAATGGAGACAAATTAATCAAAGGGTAGAAAATTTCAGTTAGGCAGGATTAACAAATTCTTGAAATCTAATGTGCAGTATTGTGATTATAGTTAATACCATATTGTATGTTTGAAATTTGCTAAGGTTAAGTATTCTCACCACATGCACAAAAGATAACTTTGTGAAGTAATGGCAATTTTAATTAGCTAGATTCTTGGCAACTTTGTCAAAGATCAGTTGACTGTAAATGTGTAGATTCATTTGTAGGCTTTCTATTCTGTTCTATCCACTTCTATGTCAGTTTTTAAGCCAGTACTATACAGTTTTGATTATTGTAGCTTCCTAATACATTTTCAAATCAGGAAATGTGATGCCTCTACCCTTGTTCTTCTTGTTCAAACTTGCTTTGACTATTCTAGATATTTTTTGGCTCCATAAGAATTTTAGGATTGTTTTTTCTATAACTATAAAAATTATTTTTGAAATTTTGATAAGGATTACATTAAATCTGTGGATTGCTTTTGGTACTGTGGGCTTTTTAACAATATTAATTCTTCCAATCCACAAAGATAGGACATCTTTCCATTTATTTATATCGTCTTCAAATCTTTCATCAATGTTTCATTGTTTTCAGTGCATAGATCTTTTACCTCCTCAATTAAGTTTATTCCCAAGTAGTTAATTTTCTTGATGCTATAAATGGATTATTTTTTTAAATACAACCCTAATCTTAAATATAAAGACTATATTTTTGCCAAACAGTCTTAAATTATTTTTCACATAGGTCATTGTTAATATACAGAAATGTAAGTGTTTTTAAGTTTATTTTATATTCTGCAACTTTACTGAAATGTTTATGAGTTCTAATATTTTTGCATGGATGATTTAGGATTTTAGGATTTTCTATATATAACATAATGTAATCTGCAGCTGAGACGATTCTACTTCTTTTCCAATTTGGATGTGTTTTCTTTCTTTTTTCTGATTATTGTTCTGGCAAGCAGGCTTGACATTTTTGTTAATTGATTCTCCAGAGCTGTGTAAGCAAACTGTAGCCTGAGGACCAACCTCTGTGTCTGCCTATTTTTGTTAATAAAGTTTTACGAGAACATGGCCAAGCCCATTTGTTTACGTATTATGTGTGGCTGTTTTCATATGATTACAGCAATGTTGATCAGTTGCACAAAGTTAAGGTATTCACTATCTCTTTCTTTTCGAAAAAATTATGCCAATTCATACTCTACTGCATGTTGTTTGTACATTTCTTGCCACCTCATTCTGTTTAATATAATGGCAGTGACTTTATTTGTTTCATCCCTTAAGTTTAATTATGTAAGAGAAGCACAGTAGAAGCACTTAAAACCTAAAAGATGTGGATTAAGGAGCTGTCCACTTGAAGACAATGTCCTGTAGCCCCCAGTACTCACCTATTGTCTTTTTCATTACGTGGCATAGGTGGATATCGATACATCTCTATGAACAGGTGTATATGTGTAAGTTAGTCATCTTCTGAATCTCCTATTACAGAACCAGGCCCATTATCAAGCATATGTGTATATTTTTGACTGCTTCTTATGTCTCTTGCTTTCCTTAGTTTTCTTTGTCATGAGGCTATTTGACAGCCACATGCTTTGACAACAAAACAACTGGTTAACAAAACAATCCAGTTAAAGATTTGCTTTTTTATACAATGACTGCTATTGAGTTTTAATTTTTTGGCAGAAAAAATTTATTTTATTTTTACCAAATTAATCTGTCTTTTTTTTCCCCATTTGCAAAAATAGAATCCTTACTCTAGAGTGGGTAATCTTTACTCAATCTTTACTGAATAACATTTGACCTGTGTGTAATCACAGCAGAAATGCTTTCTCCAGCACCACTCTCTATTTAAATGACAGGGGTTATGCAGTATAAGAAAGAGATGAATATCTTCATGCTCTTGCTGAAAGAAAAGAGAGTGCTTAGCCTGGACCTTCTTCCCACTGCCTATGCAGAGACCCCACACGGCCACCTGTAGAATCCCCAGAACTATGTAGGGCACACTTTTAAATCTACTAGAGCTAAGATTTAAGTGAAATTAGTAAAATCTCTATTGGAGAGTGGCATGTATTTCTATGGTTTGGTGTCTAGAGTTACATGCTAAGAAACACTGGCAGGACTTTATTTAAAAAAAATAGTGAGGTGTTTTCAGCTTTGGAAACTTCAAAAAATATTTAAGTACCATTTATCAGAAAAGTCAAACTATTGCTCATCTTCCCATCACTTATGGATATAATCAAGGCATTACATTTTGCAGTACCCAACTTGTTAAAGAGCTATATTTCTAAAAATCCAAGTAACCCTTTTGAATATGAAGAGAATACAAAGTTCTGCTGAATGTTAATGTGACCCAGAAATAGCATTACCCTCTCCACATATTGGTTTGGCACATTCTTTTACCTTTGAGTAGAAACAGCAATCAAAGTGCTTGTAGCCATTTCTGAACCTTCTGTCAAAGTTAAAATTGCTTTGTCAATTCTATAAAATGGAAACATCTTGTGAAATATTATTTCTCCTTGACCTTATCACCATTCTTATATAATAATATATTAATTATTATAATATAATTTATTTAATAATGTATATGTGCCTATAATCATAAGGTAATTCTTATATAATAAATATATTACTTATTCTAATATAATTTATTTAATAATGTATGTGCCTATAATCATAAGGCAATTCTTAGCAAGGTGCCTGGTTACAGCATATACTCAATAGGCGATCGTATTTGTTGTCCTTGTTTGTAACAACTTTAGAGAGCATCAGAAGACTAGAATATGAAAACAAACGGAGCAATACAATATGCTCTAAACAAAAGTAATCCTTTGCCATAGACCACATTTTCGTAGAAACAAAAATGGAGACCTATCCTGCCATCTAGTGGATATATTGGGAAATAAAAAATTATTTGTTTTTATGGTTTCAAAGGAAGTTGCATTACATTTCACCAAAATGTTGCATTTTTCTTCAGCAAATAGCATCTGCTCTCTGTATTGCTTTCAGTATATTTTGTGAAGATTTATGCATGAATGAAATAAGATAATTTTCAGAAATCTTGGAAAAAGTGGGACTTAAGGTTTGCCGGACAGAAGCTAAAAAATTACAGTGCTTAATGAATGTTTTCACACATGGAATATCACAAAGCGAGAGTGAGAGAGGAAGGAGAGAAATTGATGTCTGTACCGAGTTGTTTAAAAGAAGGAAAAAATAAAAAAGAAACTGCCTAGCAAATTTTTAAAGCTTAAAACCAGAAGTCCCTAGGGTTCAAGGAATTATTCTCTAACATATGGAAAGCTTGGCAAAGAGGGAAAATATCTTTCGGAAGAAATTTCAGTGTCTGGAAAGAGAAATGAAAGGGAAGATGAAGAACATCTTATGAAAGAAAGCACAGCATTTGTGAAGAAGTCGGCAGCTCTGTAGCTGCTGAGAGCGGCGCCTGGCAGTGGCAGTTTTCCTCAGCTTCACCTCAGAGCTATTGGGTTTTGGTGGGAAGGAAAGCATATTTAAAGAAAAACTTTCAATAACCTGGATGCAAAAAGTTTGCATTACATTGTTAAAATGAAATACTATCAAAAGAATAACGTAATACCAAGCAAAGTGCATCTCCGGCCAGCTAGATATCTCTCGTGTTTCTGCTTGAGTATATGCACGAGATGTACATGCCATAGGCCTTGACCTTAAAATGTTTGTGTAATATTGTATAAAAGATGTAGATGAAAAACAAAAGAAATTTACAAATACGATTTGAGCTTTCAGTATGATTGGAGGCATATTTCTACTAGTTCCCATTGAAAATGTTCCAATGTGTTTTACAAAATAATTTTTTTAGGAGGAAAACACTGATTAAGACATAGCCTGAATTGTTAAAATTATTAACAAAACTCATCTGTTTGTTAAAAAATTAACAATAATATGGCATTGATTTTATTCAGGATGTCAAAGTGTGTTTTTATGATTATGTATGTTTATAGCTTTGTCACACAAGTGACATGAATTCTCAGCAATTAAAAAGGACTTGAATTTCAAGGCACTTTAGGAAGATGATCTGCTCCTCTAGTAGCTCTGCCTTTTATCAAGTTATGGTTCTTGAATAAAGCACTGCAGATTTCAGACCTCCATCTAAAGAAACAGTAGATCCATTTCTTGCTTGTATTGTTTTACAATATTGTTACCATGAGACCGCAGTAGGTAACTTTACTTTGCCTACCTACTGAAGTGCTATATGTGGATATACAAATTTAAAGAAGCAGAGAAAGATCCTATTACAAAAGAAAAAAATAGTGCATGGAAAAGAAGACTGCCAAATCCCCCCTCATTACAGCATACAAAGAGTTATTGTGTGAATGTTCAAGCTCAGTAACCTCTGCCAATTCAGTCACTGGCCTGTCTCTTGGGCAGTTTTCTATGGGCCTGCTAGAGCTATCCTATCAGAAGGAATGAAGAGATTAGCAGGAGGAATAGCAGTTTGATATTTTAAAATGTTTGATAGCCAAGTCCATTGTGCTAATCATTCCCAGCATGTTTAGGACACTTTGCAGTACATCAGATAGGAAAACAGCTCCCCTGTAGCAAGAGGGAGATCAAAAAGTTAAGGACCCTTAGTTTGGGAACAATATTCTTGGGCTGGCCAGAGGTGAGGGCAGATTGAATTCTGATGCAGCTCATTAGTGATTAGTGCTAGAGTCTTAGAGAGGAAGAAGAGGTGGATGATAATAAATAGGAATAAAAAACAAAATAAAAGTGAAACTATTCACATTGATTTACGAAATGGAGATTATACTTTTTGAGAGCTAACAGACAGCCCCCCACTTTCTCCTATTTATAGCCTTTTGAAAGGAAGAAAAGAAATGGTATTTCATGGAACAGACAAGCTGGAGGAATTTTGGTCTTGCAACAGTACAGTGGGTTCTTTAGACAGCTGTGGTGACCTAGATATATTGGGCATGGCTAGAGACTTACAGTCACCTGTAAGGCAGGTGGCCCTGTAGAGCAAGCCTAAAGTTTGTGAGAAGAGGGACTCCAGAAACTCCTCTGTGTCAACCTCCCATTGTCTTACAATAATGTGGCCCTGGGTGTTATATATCTGCCATGTCATCTCTTCCCCTTAGAAATAGCTGACTGGACCAGATGTGGACAACTAACCAATGTTTAGCCAATCGGACTCCCTTTTTCAGAAATCTAGACTTAGAACCACTTCCAACTTGGACCTAATGCTACAAAAGTCTGGACCTCCAATGTATGAACTGGAAAACTGTGCTTCACCCATGTTTTACCATGTGGACAAAGGAGCAAAGAAAGTGTCTACAGAGGGACAAAGGAAAACAAATGCAAAAGAGGAGTAGAGATGAGGAATACCGAAAGCAGTATCTGAACAGTGTTAAATCATTAGTTCCAGGTCCTTTCTGTGCTCCACCCATATTTCTGCCCTTGGATTTTATGAGCTATCTCTACACTCTTATGATACACTCTTATTTGACTTAAGGAAGGCTAGACACATATCCGTTACTTGCACAAAAGTTATTAATCCATGTATTAAGTTTGCCTCCACACTGCCTAAATCCAACCATTTCAGCCAGCGGAAGACAATGTGAAAATCTAGGCTCACAACAGTCTCTTAGACTCCAGAAGAGAAACTGAAATCTGGATGTGACCTCAGGGGCTCTACCCTTTCGTATACTTCTTCACATGTCTAGATGCCCCTCCAGCAAGAAGGGCTCCCCAGTCGTGGTCTCTGTTTCTCCCCTGTAAGGTACATTCTGATCCTCTACAAACCCTCCCTGCCCACACACACACGCTTTATGTGGATCAAGTGCATAGAGGAATTCCAGTATTAATACTTATGGGGGTCTTCTGGAAGTCCATGGCTGGACCTCAATTCCGGAACAGTGGCTGATGAGCTGATGGTTTTGATTAGTCAGTGTGCTATTCCTTTCAAGTGATTATATGAGATCGGGCCACCAGAATGGTACAGAAATGTTGATTTGGGGTGACTTTCACATCAGGCACAGGATGAGTTCAGGGTTCTGGACTACTAGTGCTCCTCAGATGAGTCTTGGGTTTGAGGTAGACACATGGTTCTTCCATCAAATCTTGCCTGCTCATGATCTGTCTGCTGTCATGTCAATGGTCCGTAGGATTCAAGGATGTAGGGTTGATAGCAGGCCTACACTCTGCTGTAGGCACCTAAGACATTCACCCCACTCCTCTTGCTGCATCCAGGCCACGTATCTAGGAGTCCTTCCTGGATAGCCTTGCCTATTTTCTTCAAGGACTTTTCAGACTGTTGCTTCATAAAGCCTCCAGGCCCTTCTGATCAGTATCTTCTCTTCTTACCGTAGGTGTGTGATACTGGGCACTCTCAGATAAGTCTTATGCAATGCCAAGTGAGAAACAGACATTTCTTCTGCAAATGAGATTCCTCTTCTTGCTCCTCTCTTTGTTTAGTCTCCTAACTAGGGAAGTACTATGGTCTGAATGTCCCTCAAAAGTCCTGTGTTGAAACTTAATTGATAATGTGATAGTATTAAGAGGCAAGACCTGTAGGAGGTGGTTAAGTTTTCCTGAGGGTACAGTCCTCATGAATGGGATTAAGATGTTTATAAACGAGGTTTCACAAAGGGTTCAGCCATTTTTGTCCTTCAATTCCTGTCACCATGTGAGACACAGCATTCCTTCCCTCAGGAGGACATGACACTGCGAGAAGACACACTCTTGGAAGCAGAGAGCAGCCCTCTCAGACACCAAGTCTGTTGGCACCATGACCTTGGACTTCCCAGCCTCTACAGCTGTGAGAAAATAAATGTATGTTGTTTATAAATTTCCCGGTCTTACGTATTTTGCTATAGCAACACAAATACAGACAAGGTGGTATACAAGAGGCAGAGGTACAATCAACATTGAACCAGATCGCATTCTAAGAACAGTGATCACTCCTAAGTGGGAGTTGAACAATGAGAACACATGGACACAGGGAGGGGAACAACACACACTGGGGCCTCTCAGGGCATGGGGGGCAAGGGGAGGGAGAGCATCAGGACAAATAACTAATGCATGCAGGGCTTAAAACCTAGATGACCTGGCCGCCTGCGGTGGCTCACACCTGTAATCTCAGCACTTCGAGAGACTGAGGCAGGTGGATCACCTGAGGTCAGGAGTTTATGACCAGCCTGACCAACATGGTGAAACCCCATCTCTACTAAAAATACAAAAATTAGCTGAGCATGGCAGTTCATACCTATAATCCCAGCTACTCAGGAGGCTGAGGCATGAGAATTGCTTGAACCTGGGAAGCGGAGGTTGCAGTGAGCAGAGATTGCACCACTGCACTCCAGCCTGGGCAACAAGGAGAAACTCCGTTTCAAAAAATAAGATAAACAAACAAAAAAACAAAAAAACCCACCTAGATCACGGGTTGATAGGTGCAGCAAACCACCACGGCACACATATGACTATGTAACAAACCTGCACATTCCTCTCATGTATCCCAAAACTTAAAGTAAAATGAAAAATAAATACATAAATACATAAATAATTTTTAAAAAAAAGAATGTAGTGCTCATAGCCAAAAATATTCAAGAGAAAATATGGATATAATTATATTATTCTAATTTATGGTATAAACTTTATAAAATAGATTTAATGTGACCAGAAATGATTTAATATTCACTTACATTTGAGGACACAAACAATAAAGTGGACTAACAAACTTTTAGTCAGTGGGAGCCAGTATCCATGGATAGCACTATGGATGGTGCATCGTCATGATTAATGATGTAACCAATAGTAACCAAATGGAATTAGGGAACTGTAGTGGCATGAGGAGCTATATTGTTCCCAATGCAAACAACTTCCAAAGAGCCATGAGATTGGAATTATGGCATGATACTTTTTCTTGCAGTAGGCAATATGAAATTAGCCAGAAATGGTGCATTGTTTAAAAGAGAAGAAGGGAGAAGGAGAAGGGAGAGGTGGAAGAGGAGGAGATAATGAAATAAATGGACACAATGAAGAATCTTCAAGAGCAGTGATTGGACAACAAACAAATATATAAATACATTGTCTCTCTACCCATGATTCTTAACCTTCATCAGTAAATTACTAAATTGCACATGGGTCCATGAATTTTGTTCTTAATAAATTATTTATATAGACACAAACCACACATATATTCGTCTCGGGCCCCACACACCCTGTGGGTAACCTTGAATTTCGTCAACATAGTCAGTGAATATGAACCTTGAAAATAATTTATAGACTATTGGTAGTTGGGTGGAGTTATGCAAAAGATGTTAATACAGAAGGTATTTAGATAGAAAGGTCCTCAATACATAGAAAGGAATCTAAGCCTCATTACTGCTATAACCTTCCTATAGGTGCTAGTGGTTGTGGTCAGTACGTTTAGTCTCTGTTATAATATTATGTATGCTGTGTTTAATCTTAAGATGTTTTGAAATACTTTACAAACATCACTCCATCAATGTCTGTTGCAAAGGGAATGAAATATTTAAAATGCTAGTAAAAAGAGGTGGGCAAATGATATAAAAACGGGAAGTGGTGAGAGTGCAGGAAAGTGACTGGATGTGAGATGAGACTAGAGGATCAGAACACATTTCACAATGAGCCAATATTATTTCAGGAGTGTGCTTTAAATTACGAATGCCCCCAAATATCTGTTTCTAAGTGTGAGGCTATGAAACCAAATTATCTCACCATAGGGGGAGACGTGAGTGGGTAAGGATAGGAGTGGGGTTGGAATATGAGTGGGGTTGAGTGGAGGAAGTAGGGGTCAGGTATCCCTAGGGAAATAATATCTTGCTGAAAATTGAAGCTTTTCTGGGACTACTCGGATGAATTGATATAGATTCCTCTAGTTAAACATTTCAGCCAGTACAAAGGCCCAGAGAAGAGAAGGAAAATCATGCTTTCAAATAAACAGAAGATTTCCATATTGAGAGAAAGAAATATAGGAAAAGAGTAAAAAAGCATAAGGCAAGAGACAGGCATAGTTCATACTATTGTAAGTCGAAAGAAATTATACTATCCTCAGGACAATAGAAAGACATTGGAAACTGTTAGCAATGTGTGTTATAAATGATCTCTCTGGTTGCAGAGTGAATGCAGGGGAACAGTTAGGAACCTGTTCAAAGGTGGTGGCACTGACTACGCAAAATAGACTCTTAGGAGGTATATAGGAGATGGAAGTGGCAGTAGGTTTGATGAGAGAGTGAAAAAGAGAGAGTTCCCAGGGATGCTCCCAGGCTTAGCTGCTAAAAGCACACCAACACAATTTCCTGAAGAGCAATTATATAGGTGAGGCTGAAGGTGGAGAGGCGCTGGCTCACTGGGAACAGGATAAATTGAGTGCAGGTTGAATATTAGGAGCCTGAGGGGCTTCTGAATGGGAGATGACAGTAGGAAGTTGAAGTTATGTAACTGGAGGATTCATTAGGATGTTGGTCTGTTTCCTCAAGGGCAAAAGCATGCTGTTTGTCTCCAATTTGCATCTGGAGAGCAGAACACTGCACCTGGACACGTGCTTTCTCAGTTTAAAAATGGCTTCCAAATGCAAAAGAGCAGAAATGCAGTAGTTGCTGATACATACCAAATAGAAAGGACACTTACTTTACGAATTCACTTTGCCCCAGGCTGTGCCTCAAAACATAATTCAGAAACTTCAGACATCATGAGCAGAGAAGTTTTACCCAAGAGGGTTCCTCTTGAACTGACAGGAATGATAAATGACCTTGCTCTTTACAAGCATGGAAGTGCGCTCTAAATGTTGACAGAATGGTGGTGTTCATCTCTCTTATCTGTATTTTAATATAGCCATTTAACTGTGCAAATAACCACACAGAGGTGCCAATATAAAATTGATACATTTTTGAACTTATTGAAACATTTGCCCATTTCCAGATGTCTTCCTATATTTTCGGCCTGTGTTACGATCTTGTTGAGGAGGTGTATTCATGCTCAGGGAAACACTGGCTTGGGGAAGAGTGAGGGGTAGCTCAGAAAGGAGAATTTCCCAAAAACCTGTGCATTATCAACATGATTTAGGAAGGTTGTTCGATTTCGAGTTTTTCTTTTGTATTTCTTAATTTAAATGTTAAACATTTAAATCGCTTTAAGTCTATAATGGATCTCCACAAATATTAAACATTTTTATTAATTAGTAATTCAAGTGCCCTGGAAGACATATGCTCAGATTATCTTAAGAGTTTTCATATTTCAATACATCAGAGGTTAAAAAAAAGCCTACTGAACTAACACATAAATCTGAGAAATCTAGTTGTAGGTATCATGTTTACATTGCTTTATCTTGGACTTTGTATAGTTGTGATAAATGAAGTGTGAACTTTGATGCTTCTGCATGTTACAGTCTTTCCAATTCAAACTCAGAGAGGGAATAAAGAGAGAAGGGAACTAATACTATGAAACTGACTATATTCCAGGGACGTTTGTTTACTTGAGTTTATTACAACAGTACATTGAGCAAGACATTTCTAATCTCATTGTTAGATAAGGAAACCGAATCTCAGAAGAGACATTTGCCAAGCGTCACACTGCTAAGTTAAGAGTAGTAGCACTGGGATCTCCTGTTTTTTGGAAAACTGGCCTGTTTCAAAGTTCAGTTTGATTAAGTGACACTAAGCATAAGTGAATCCATTCTGGCTTGTCCATTCTAGTCTGCTGGGGCTGAGTGCAGGAGGCTACTGTAAACCAATGGCCTCTTAAAAACTTTAACAACAATTATGTTTCAACTTATGCATCTTTTTTTAGTGTCTACTGACAAATGACTAACAGAGTGTTACTTTCCTATCTATGTTTTTAAGGTGAATATACCGAACTCTGCAACATTGAAGTGCTTTCTAGATATGCTTGAGAGAGTTCTAATAGATAAAGTGTAATAGGAGAGTAGATGAATGGAGTCATTTTCTTAAAAAAGATCAGAGAAATGTAGGCTAAGTAACCTTGGTTAAGAGACAAGGGAACGCAATGAAGGAGATCATGATTCCGATTGAAGGCAAGTATCAGTGGATTACGGGTAGAAAGAGAATGCCTGTTTTACCGAGCTTTTAATTTTTAATCAGCTTTATTGAGGTATAATTTACTTGATACTGTGTCATACTGACTTCCACTTCCAAGGACAGTGTTTCTTTTACATCCTCCAGTGCAGAGGGAAGCAGCCTAAATTATTTCTTAAGAAAGAGTGGGTCACTGCTTTTGGACTGGTGGTTTAAAGTGTAGTCACTGGAATAAAGACATAAGCATCAGCTGGAGGCCTTTGAGAACTGCAAATACCCAAACGCCACTCATAGACCTCCTAATTGAAAACTGTGGGGGGTGGGGGCCAGCAAGCTGTCGTTTAACAACCCCTCCAGGTGATTCTGATACACCATCAATTTTAACAACTCCTGCCCTGGCAGCTGGCCTTTGACAAGGCTTAGCCAATCTGGAGATGGGCCATAGGAAGGTATATTGCCCAACTTGTCCCGCAGATGCACCATTACTTAGCACAGCTATTCTCAGCTTCCCAATTTGGGTTGAGAAAACTAGAAGAAATCAACCAGTCATTGGCCGAAAGACAAAGACATTTAGATTGAAGTAGAAAACAAAGGTACTTTATAATAGAGTCATGCCAATAACAGGCCCCTAAAATTCCTGTTGATGAAGGAGTGAGATTGTGTTTCTTCCACATGACTACTTCCATATTCTTATGTCAAGCTTCCATTTCATGGGGGTATCTCACCACCAACATAGTTAAAGCCTTTTGTTCTCTGCAATTTAGAATCTTAGAAACAAGTGTTCGTAATTGTTTGAACCAAGAAGATGGAGGAGCAAAGAAGCAGTGTTCATCTGTATACTGAGAAAATAATGACACAGTATCCAGAGGGCACAGATGAACAAAAGCACTCATTTTGTCTTCTGCACGACAAATGACAAAACATTACAAATCTTAATAACTATGTAGACTAATAATAAATAATATGTATTATGAACTCCCTGGCTTCAGGTTGCTCTTTTATGTATGTGCACATATGTTTGTATGTGTATACATACATATACAGTTTATATGTAAAGTATCTCAATTCACTTAAGTCACACAATAATCCATGCATGTTTGGACTAACGCTATATTTATTTTGTAGATTTATAGATAATAGCATTAAGGTCAAGGAAAATTAACTTCCCTGAGTATACATACCTAATCTGTCAGAGAGTAAGGATTTGGACCACGGCAGCCTGGCACCAGAGCCTGTGCTATCAACTATAAAGCTATATTGCTTCTTGATGGAAGTTATTAAAATTAATCCTCTTGGTTTGGGATTCTATAAACGGCCTGTTTGTCTCTATGGCAACCATAGTCAAAGCTTTAGCTTCTAGACTCTCATGTGAAATCCCTACTAACCATAAGAACCACATGGCTCCTGTGTGTCCCACAAAACATATGCATATGATTAGATTTTACATATGACTCTTAACATCTTCATCAAACAAATGTTCAATATTGTGAGCACTGGTTTTAATTCATACATGAATTGTTTACATTTGATTTCCTAGTTATCAGCCTGAACAAATGAGGGAGGAAGGGAAGAAAGTGTGCACTGTCCTCCTCTTTCTAGGTCTTAAATATATTCAAAAGTTTCATGGTTGGCCACAGGGTGAAACCTTAGAGGTCTTCCTAAAAAGTGTGGGGGAGGTCCTCGAATCCATAAAGGCAGTCAGCATGCTCCTGAATCAACTCTCAGAAAAGCACCTTCTAAGCTATTGATGGTTAGCATTTATGTGTATTGTTTTTTACATGCACAGACTAGTTTTGGGGGAAAATACTTACACACGTTAATTTTATGTTTTAATTCAAACTGCAAATGGCACAAGGTTATGTAGTAACTCAGTAGTAGAGCAGGGTCTAGGGGACAAGAATTGTTACTTTTCTTTTCCTTTTCTACTGCAGTCTTTAGTGATCACCTGACGTGCCCGTGACTACAACTATACAGGGCACACAGTCAAGAAAAATGTACCCCCTGTCCATCATTAGCCCATCATTCTCTGGGCTTTCTCTGATATGACTGTAGCATCATCATTCTGCTTGGTTGGGCCAGTGAGCAGGAGTTACATAACTCAGAGCAGCAGTAATCACCAGGGCCCTGGGAGGGTAGATTTACCTGCACCATCTACTCACCCAGAGCCATGCAGCAAGGGCTGGATGAGTGCTAGCACCAGGAAACCTTAGCAGACTGTGGAACTCAACCCAGTTTTGAAAAACGGTAAAGAATGTACCCATTGGGCCAGGTGTGGTGGCTCATGCCTGTAATCCCAGCACTTTGGGAGGCCGAGGAGGGCGGATCATGAGGTCAAGAGCTGGAGATCATCCTGGCCAAGATGGTGAAACCCCATCTCTACTAAAAATACAAAAATCAGCTGGGTGTGGTGGCGCATGCCTGTATTCCCAGCTACTTGGGAGGGTGAGGCAGGAGAATCATTTGAACCTGGGAGGCGGAGGTTGCAGTGAGCCAAGATCGCACCACTGCACTCCAACCTGGGCAACAGAGCAAGATTCCATCTCAAAAAAAAAAAAAAAAAAAAAAGCATCGATCGAGAGTGTCTTCTTTACCAATCCCTAGCCTCCACCCTTGGTTGCCCTGGAATTTTCTTCCATCAATCCCTCTGCTTAGTACGAGTTAAAAGGCTGAATGTATTTCAGCTATAATCAGAGGCACTAGGAAAACTCTGTGTGTGTGTCCATGAACACTCACAGGTACGTGTATGTGGGTTGGCAAATGACCTGAGGGAATATCAGGGAGGGAAGTAAAGCAATTTAAAGTACAGATGAAAGGAACTGAGGATTAGTGCACAGTTTCTGGCTCAAGATATGCTTTTCAGAAGTTTTGTAGAGTATTTAAAAGCCCTTCCTGACATGTCAGGTAACCCACATCTTCCTAATGGTCTGAGCTAGTGGAAATGGAATGTGCTTTTTCGATAGGCTGCTCAATCTAAATCTCTAAGTATCTTCTGATTTGTCTGGTAAGCAAAATGCAGGACCACTTCAGAAATCTTAATCGGCATTTAACGAATGACTTTTTAGCCTAAATGTTAGTCGTGTGCAATTACAACTTTTCAAGTAAAAATATGATATTCTGGTAAAGAAATTTAATGTCTCAAAGAGCAACAGTCTCCAAATAAAAAGCTGCAGAGAACTTAAAACTATGATCATGAGATCACTGCTTTGTATAATTTATATGATACAATCATCAGATTCATTTCCTTTATAAGTTACTTCAGACATAATACTAGAAATTATATAGACTTGCTAATGGATTCCCTTTTTAGAGAATGCTATCATATATTAATACATCTCTCTACTTCCTTATTATTAAAACATGATCCCCATTTATTTCCATTTAGAATAATCAAATAAATCAAAAGCATGATACTAAGCACTGCAGTAGTAAGGTTGCATAAAAAGAAAAATGATTAAAACCACAAATCTACTGAATAATAATACTTAAGTAGAACAGTGTTATTTTATAATTTTATTAAAGGAATTTAAATAAAAACAATAGTTTGTGCAGAAAGCTAAATGCTAGATTTAAAATCATAATATCAACTGGGAAAATGCCACTAGGTGGAGCCCATGGTTTCTAAGATTTTTGATAGTCTCCTCAAGTAGTCCTGGGATATCTATTTTTTAGCTACTGAGTCACAGTGTTGTTAACTGTTTGGGAGAGACATTAGCTTGATATATAGGATGATCCTTTGGTTACGATTAGGAAATGGGGAAATTCAAGAATGGGGTAATCATTTTTCCTTCTGTGCAAGTTTATAAAAGAATGCAAGTGCAATCAGCCCGTTTCTGGAAACTAACAGTAATTTAAACTGACTTTCTGAAAAAGAACAATCAATAACTTAATAATACTATGGCAAAGAAAGCTAGCACTTTGGCAGAACTGTTGAAATGCAGTTTTCTTTTATTAGTGGGTATTAAATATCCACTTTAAGAGACATTTAAAAGAAAATTAGAACAGAAATACATTTTAAGATATATTTGTCAGTCAAGTACGTGGCAAATAAAAGAAACCCATTTTCAAAATTATTTAGATTGCATTCATCGGGCAGTTACAATCTGTTAAGTATGTTCTGGAAAAATATGTGAATATAGGACAATTGTACTCTAGTAGCCTTTCTAAGGGGGCAAAGAAATAGCTTCGCTTACAGATGATACACAGTTCAGCCTATTAAAAATAATATTAAATTACTGATTTCACAGTCATTCTTCTTGATTAAATTTGGTTTTTTTAAATGTAAAGCTTTTAGGTATCACTAACATTAATAAACTACTTATTTAAGTGGTATAATTTGGTAAGTCTCACACACATAAGCATAACTGCAACAAAATTTGTGCTCCCTTAAAACTTTTCTTGTGCTCCTTTGTCATACCTCCCCTCCCCATTATTCTCTGCTTTCTCTCTCCCTGAACTGACCACCAATCTGTTTTCTGTCACATTAAGTTAGTTCATATTTTCTATCTGGATTCATACAATATGAACACTGTTTTTGGTGAGGGTGCGTCTAGCGCTTCTCCCTCTCAATAATCATTTTGAGATTCATCTACATTGTTCTACATATGAGTTCATTCCTTTTGATTGCTGAGTGATATTCCAAGGTTTGGATATGCCATAGTTTATCTATTTTTCTATTCATGGAGATTTATGGGTTTTTTTTCCCAGCTTGGGATTATTACAAATAAAGACTCTATGAGTATTTGTGTACTAATCTCTGTAGAGATGTGTATTTCCTTTTATCTTGAGTATAAGCTAAGAGGGTAAGGGCTGGTAAAGGGGAATTGTCATATGAGAAGTATCTGTTTAACTTTTTAGGAAACTGGCATGCTGTCTTCAAAACTGGTTATACCACGTCTTCCTTTGTATGTAATAAAGTACATATCTCTGTTTTATGGATATTAATGAAAGTAATGAATATCGTTGAGTTGCTTAAATTAGGAAAAAACAAAACAAACTTTGACTTTCTTCTGCTTAAGAATACACTATCCTATACCACAGTGTCCAATTTGTCTCCTATGTGCTATCGAGGAACAGAGATAAAACCATCGTCACTACCTTTAAACTACTAGCATACATTAAATAACTTAAAACATCATAGGGTAAGTTGATGAGAAAAAGGAACAAATAAGATCTTTAGTTCATCAACATACAAATATGATGAAACAACTTAGAATTGTAAGCCTCATAATTTTGTTGCTCTAGGTTATGATAGACGCACAGCTCAAAATTTAGAATAGTATCTGCTTCAGTGTTCTACCCTAAATTCAGGCCATGTGTTCTTATTTTACCTTAAAAATGCAGTCACTATTTCCAGCAGAACAATTTCTCATAAAACTTCTCAAGCATATTACTTTTCCAGTAATAAGAGTGCTTGCTATACTTTTAGTATGTCATGGTCTTTATTCAAATAAATTAAGCTGGCCATAGTTTAAGTTGTAGTATATTATCTTTTTGGAAAACATAGCCCATGTTTTTAATTTAATGAAATTACACCACAGGAAAAAGGTGTCAGTTAAACGTTTTGAAAATATTCCCTTACCAGATGTATGATTTCATATAAACTCCCTAATTGTCTATTTCTGTATTTGTAAATTAGGACTAACACTTCTGTATACGTTTTTTTGAGAATAAGAAAATTAAAACTTATAAAGTACTTAGAAAAGTACTTAAGTACTCAATAAATATTAACTTTTATTATTTTACTATTTCTAAAGCCCTCCAAATATAGAAGATAGTGGTATACAAGTCTGTGTTAGGAAGAACAAAAATACGTAGAGGAAATTTGTTCAGAAACCTTTCTTGTTTTTGTATCTGTGGATTCCTGTGAAGACCATCCCTCTACTCCCCTTAAAATAGTAAAACTTTTGTACATCCCTAGGTTCCCAATGACTAGAACTGTTTCTTAGATTCTCAAATAACTTCTGCAATTTATTTGATAGTTTCTGAAATCCAAATGTGTTTCCTGACCTATTGTAATGAATTTGTTTAGTACTGTGCTTTGCAAATCCCCTGAAAAATGAACGCTATGTATGTTCAATGAAATATATTTAACTCTATGTAGTTTAGGATTTACTTAAATGACCAATTAGGTTTTACTTCATTAGATACAATTTTTTCAATGACAGTGAGACCATGCATAATAATTCCTTTCAATTTCAAGCTTATTATATTAATAGACAAAATATTTACTTAACTAATAAGGCTGTACTTACATAAATAAAATGCTCAAAGCAAATAAAAAGTAGTTGTGGCCCAGGAACAAATGGAAAGTCCCTGGTCGTAGCTGAGACCCAATACATATGGTCACCCAAAGCTAATTTTGAATGCAAGCATGTGTCTGATACTGCTGACTCAACAAGGAGCTGTGGGTGGAGCTCCCACCTCACCTAGTCTGGGGGCAGAGCTGGACTTCAGCCAGACCTGAAGTCTGTGGGCCATTAATACTTCAAGTCCTACCATTTTTAAAATATAAAATAACCTAATACTAACACATCAATTTTGCCACTGCAATGGAATTCCATTTTAAGATGATGTCAGAGCACAAGATGAACATCCAAATGAAGACTATTTCATATGAATGTGAGAAAGGCATTCTCGTGTGTAGTGAATAACACAGACTGTAGAGTCAAATTGTCAAGGATTGAATTCTAGCACTGCCCACTTCTGTGTGTGACTTCTGCCCTCAGTTTCCTCTTTTGTAAAATATGAATTACAACAGTGTCTACAATGTAGGTTTATGTGAGGATAAAATGAGTGAGTACTTTGAACTCAACCCATTGCAAATACTATGTAAGGTTTGTTATTATTAGCAAAAACAAACAAACAAACAAACAAACAAATGTGCTCACCCATTATATGTGAAGCATCTTCTACAGGTTAAGCTTTTGAGAAACTGACCATGGCATGCAATGCCTATTTGGCTACTTACACAGTTAATTTTAGATATCCTCCCTCTATTTTTCTCCCTAAACTTTGATTCTTATTTTTGAATACCTAGGTGTGGTAATGACCCTGAATTGAAGTCTCAACAAAAGTATCATCTTTCAATGTTAGGTGAGAAAGTTTATGCATAGCTGTTACTCCTTTGGAAAACATATTTCTCCTGGGTGGAATTCATTAGCTCTATCAAATTGTGAGAAATTAAGAGTCCAAGTCTGTAAGTGGGCTTTGTTCTTTCTAAAACTTGTTTTGCTTGTATTCTTTTGTAGGTGGAATCGTTATTCGCCTAGTTCTTCATGCTGAAGATCCAGATGTTTTCCTTACAGCTTCCTTCTTCCTCACCACCCCTCCCCTGCATACAATTACCCCATTTTACTTCTTTGAACCCTCTTTTTAATATTAGCACTATCCTTGTAGACTTCCTCGTCTTTGCTTAGATAGCCAATGCTCCCAGCCACCTCACTGGGCTCTCTGCCAACTGCCCTGACCTTGCAGCCATCTGCCTTCCAGCTGCTGGAAGACATCTCCAAAACAAAAGCCTGACAGTGGCTCTGCATTGCCGTTATAGGATAAAGTTTCATATCTACTGTAGCATCCGGCCTCCTTTTCCAACTTCACATGTGCTGCTCTTACATCTACAGGAAATGAAAGTTACCCACACTCTGGCTTTTCTCGTGGATGTGCCTTTTCTGCAGCCTGGAAGCCCCTTGACTCTCCCTCACATCCCAACTATGGTCACCCAAACACCACAATGACGAGCTGCTTACCAGGATCTTGTAAGGTTTATTTCAGGCAGTGACTCCTATAAAAAACCTCCCCTATGCTCTGAGGCAATATTAGGTGCTATTCCTCTGGGCCTTTAGAGTATGCAGGCATGTGGATTTTGCTCTCATGAATAATTTTTTTCAGGTGAAATGGCTTCCAGACAAAACTATTCTTAATCATTCTTCTAACATTAGGCTGAATTATTAGAATATATATGCTAGACTTGGATCAAGCTTTGATGTTTAATTATAAAACACAATGCATAATTAATATTTCAATGAGGGCCTTTAATGGATGTAGATGAGAGTTCAAAATATATAAAGAATTTATATGTTAACACTATTTCTATATTTTAAATGAAAAAATAGTGTTAATAGTAGCATGACGAACAGTGCGTGTGTGTGTGTGTGTGTGTGTGTGTGTTGCGGGGAGTGAGGAATAATGAAAATGTCCAGTCATTCATAAGTGCTGAAACAGTTTGTGGCTGTATTCCTTTTTCCACCAATATATACCCTATCAGGAGATCCAGAGAGTATTAGGCAGAACTCTCTGGTTCAGTAACCATTTAGGTACATCATTTTACAAACTAATGAAAATCAGTCTTCTCCCTCTCTTTTCCCTGTAGGCCTTTTCCTTGTGTTATTAACTGTAAAGTAGGATGGCATAACTTCAAGCTGAGGAGAAGGGAAAGGGATTTATAAAGGTTTAGAAAGGGCACTGGAAAAATTTGATTCTGTGTGTCACAGAGCAAGGCAATGTACAATGCATATAATTAATCATGTTTTGTCATTTCATATTAACTTGAAGAAGGAAGTTCTAGAATTGCTTCCTATTTGCTTCATTCTTCTTTTTTTTTTTTTTTTGAGACAGACTCACTGCAAGCTCCACCTCCCCGGTTCACTGCCATTCTCCTGCCTGGGACTACAGGTGCCCGCCACCACACCCAGCTAATTTTTTGTATTTTTAGTAGAGATGGGGTTTCACCGTGTTAGCCAGGGTGAGTCTCAATCTCCTGACCTTGTGATCCACCCACTTCGGCCTCCCAAAGTGCTGGGATTACTGGCATGAGCCCCCATGCCCGGCCCATTTTTGAAGTCTTTCTTTGCCTGAATGAAAGCTATTTTAAGCATACACAATAGTCTGAAGAAATTCCAGAGCTTTTAAATTTATATCAAATTAAAATCACACCATCAAAATGTTCATGTTCAATTCAAACTATCAATGGCTTGTATCAATGTAAGATAGATTATAACTTCAATTGACTTTGGCTCAAGTTTTAAAACAATGGAATGTTGCTCATCATGTGATAATGTTGATTTGTTTCTATTTAACTGAAGCAACTATTAGCTTTTGGGAATTTATGAGATCTTTGCTTGCATACATTTAACAATACGCATTTTTCTTGTCAAATGTTTGGGTTTGATTTTTTTTTTTGTCTTCTGCAAAATCAATTCATTAACCTGGTTGGAATATATAATGATGTATATATTCAATAAACAGTTGAAGTGCTGTGGATGACATTATATATTTTGAATTACTGCTTCATAAGATGTTAACAAAAGTTATGCATGTTCATGAAAGCGTCCAACATTTTTCTTTGTTTTTTTAATAAGAAAATAAATTACATTATGAGTTGCCATGAGAAATTTATTTATATTCTACTTCTTTAAAGGATTAGAAGGTTTATTTGAGTCAATGCATTAATATACATGCATTTCTCTTCTCAGTAAACATATTATGAAGGACTAGCAATTCATAAATTTATATGTAATTTTGAAAAAATATTACTAATGTTTTAAGTAGTTCAAATAAAGGACTAAGGACAAAAAATACTTCCACTTGTTTACGTAAGTAATTCACCTGAAGGACACATAATTTGCTTGAAAATGTACCATCATATCCTAGACTAAGACTGAAGTTGTGTTAAATGCTCATTCCAGTTCCATCAAATCCTGATATTCTAAGAATTTATAAGCCTTATATCTGGAAAATCTCAATAAAATATATTCAGGACAGGCCTATATGGGATTTTCACTCATTTCACCATATTTATAATTAAAGAATTTCTCTATGTTGAAATACTTATTCATCTGTTTGAAATTTGTCTTTCTGGACCTTCTAGAGCTCGGGTGATTTTTTTCCACATTCAGATTCCATCTATCTCTGTACTCTGGTCTCACTGTGTGTTCATTTGTCTGCTTCTTGCAAAAGGCTGTATACCACTATTCCTTACCACTATTACCACCAATTACTCTATCTTCAGCCACATTGAACCAGTTTACATTCTTCGATCATGGCAATTTTACCCCAGGCTTCTGCCCAAATTTTTTCCCTCTTCCCCTCTCTTCTTTTTTCTGGACAACTCCTACTAACTCTTCAATTTTCGGCTTAGACACCAAATAATACATATACTAACTTTGTAACTAATTTGGAATTAAACTCTAAATAGAGACTCAATCATTCTCCATTCTTAGTTGTTTTTATTTTTATTTGCTCAATCTTTCATTTTTTATATTATAAATATAATTATGTACCTGCCATGTAACAAGCAGTCTGGCAATGGGGTTCATGGCTTGTGCATTCTGAAAATAATTAATAGAGATACGTACAAAATGTTAGAAGAATTCTAAATAACTAGAAAGTAGCTGTACTTGGAAAGTGCAAGGACAATTCTCCAGTTATGTCAGGAGGGCAAGAATGTTTCTCTTCTTCAGTCACTGAATCCCCAGTACACAGAATAATTCTCAACATCTCATAGCTTACTGAATCTCTGAAATAATGGGATAGTCATTCAGGAGTAAAAGGACAAAGTCAGATGATTTCCAAATTAACACATAAACTACTTTATAGGTATTCATTAAAAAATAAGTTAAAAATAATTTAATTTAATTATATAAATGTTTGAGGCAAAGGTGTGTTATCAGTTTAAGACACCTAGATAGTTCTCCACTTTATGATAGAACCAACTTCCCCTTTTTATAGCATAGATTATGGGTCTATATTATGAAAATAAGGGTTATACCTGATAATATTGGTGTTGTTTTCTATCCTGAACTTCAAATCTCTGTGAAAAGAAAAACATTTCTAACACTCTATCCATCAAAACAATCCCATGTTAACTATCACCATAAAAAAATCATCAGGTTAATTTGAATAGTGTAAGGATGAATTATAAGCTGTGAGTCTTAAATTACATAATCTAGAAGATTGTCTTATAAGAAGAAAAATAGAGAAAAGAGCATCCAAATCTACCAAATGCCCATGTATGCTCACATATATACACACAAATACACACAGATGTATGCATCAGTAGGTAAAGATTAATAGTCAACAGTCAACGCAATTGTTATTTTAATTGTTCAAATTCATACCTTTAGAGCGAGGCACAGAGTCTAAGTAACTTTTCCATGGTTACACAATTAGTGAGTGGCAGAGATATTTGACTTGCTGACCCCTAGTTCTATATTATTCTTACTACACTGCTAGCCCAAGGTCCCCAGAGGGTTTGCTGAATACATCTTCTCTGTGCAATCAAGGTGGATATAGCACTCACTGATATTTGCAGGCCGAGGTCTGGTGAATTTTCCTACATCTCTGTATTGGGGTCTGGCATTTCTACTGCTCAGAAGCTTTCTAAGCTTCAGGTTAAGCTTTGAAAGTTCAGTAATTAGGGTTTTTGGTCAATAAGCAATCAGTAGAGTAGAAGTGTAGAGGTTGGCAAAAATTAAGAGGCTTTTTTATTTCCGCGCTTTTTTCTCTACTCCCTGATCCAGCTGCCTCACTGTTAAAAAGTTTTAAAGACTGTTTAAGTACTCCTTAAATCTTGCTGGGAAATTTCTAGCAAGAAATATAGCATGGACCACCCCTTGTCTACAAACACAAGTTTAGAGCCGGGAGATTGAACATTTTCTGGCTGAAACTATTCATTGCTTTTTGTCCTGAGTGTAAACTTGGCTCAGGAAAAAAAGGTGGGAGGTTTCTTTTCCCACATGCTTGAGACTTCGTATTCCCAGAAGTGAGGAGAGAAAAGAGTAATATATGAGGGAGATAGTGTAAAAACACATTGCTGTATTAAACATGAGTTGGAGTTCAGGGATATATTTTGTGGGTTTTGTTTCACCATCTTGAAATGAGCAAGCATAGCTCTATTCTAATGATACACATATGTTTGTACTTGGTATATTGAAATGATTATTAAGAACATTTGGTTCAAGGGACTGGGAGCTTCACAAAGACAGTGAGAAGTTCAAGTGAACATCAGATAATTATATTAGGAACTTTGTTGAATGAGTCTTATTTATGTGAGTTTCGCAAGATAGTTAAAGGTACAAAAGGCTTTCCCAAGTGCATTTTCTCAAGGTTTCTTGAGATCAAATTCCAACAGCATGTCCTTTGTTTATGTCCATTTCCGAGCCAATTGCCAGGTGTTTCAACGTCCTTAAGGAAGCATAATTCACGTGGGGATGTGTGTGAACTCTTCTTTAGCTATTTTATGTTTAAGATGTACATGGTTTTATTTGTTATTTCCTTCACTGTTTTCATTAAGATTCTAATAACGTATTTGGGAAAATTAATATGTCTGTTTCTCTTTCCACAAGCAAATCCAGTTTGTGGGTAATTTTTGAATCATTCTCTCCCATTACTCAGTAAATTATACTGTACTTTAACATGAGACAGAACATTGGAGGAATGTTTCTTTTACACAGAAAATAATATAACAGAAGAGAATCAAAAAAGTGGCTCTAATGCTTGGGCTTTTAATTACTGCTTCTCATTAGCTTATCAGATGGAAACTACTTTCTGTTTAACATGTTAGGTCTATCAGCAGACAACATGATAATCTTTAAATATTATTAAAGTATTTTCAGTACTAAGCAGAATGTGTGAATTACAGGCATGAAGTGATTTCTGAAAATAGATGTAAGGATGAAAATTGAGCCTTTTAATGGGTGGTAGATGATCTTATTTCAAGTGTCGAGAATTTTTCACAATTAAAAAGTGTTTGTAACAGAAGATAGAAATCTTGTCTGATGGAGTAAACGTTCTTGAGTTTCAAGTTATAATCCCTTTTCTCGCTTAGTGTGAAATGTAACTGATACAAGCTCAATTAATATTTCTAACTCATTATTGTGGCCTTTCAAATCATGATTTCACTGACCACCACCATGATGAACCTCTCCATTTTACTCACTTCACGTTATTGAAGTTCGCTATCTTCTCTTCATCATCGTGAGTGTTTTCAATGACATCATGGTCTTTCTTCCACATTGAAGACTCTTTTCACTCTCAATTCACCACCACCCTCTCCTCCTGACCTCATCTTAGATGACTTTAGTGTCATTATTCATAAGATATTTACAATTATAACTAAATATATATTTTATAATAACTATCTCCATTCCCCTAATTATATCCTAACCTTAGTTATTACACTGGGAAAAAGAAAACTGGAAATACTCCTATCTATAACAGCAGGGGTATCCTATAGCAACTGGTACTTGAGGTAGGGAAATAAAAAGAAAATTAAGGGCCTGATTCATAATGTTTGCTGATTATCATGTGGCAAATACTTGCACGGGGGATAATTTCAAGTTATCACCATAATGTCACTGACTACAGAGGTGGGAGGACAGGTCCACAATCAGCTCTCCTTAGCCAGTACAGTCTGGCTTCAGCCCACCATTGGATCATAGATTCATATTTCAACATTTCTCTTAGCATTTTTTTTTTTTTTGCTTTCCCATCCCCAAGTTCCTTAAATATCTTTCAATTGATCTCCTAACTTTCTTTTCCTCTGTATTAAATCTTATTTGGACATTATTTCAAACATAATTCCCAAAAGAATCAAATTCTGCAGCTCTTACCTTTGTAATACACATACCCTTCAAAGCTGATCTGATCTAGGATCTCTCTTCCCTTGCACCACAAATTCTCCCATTCCTTTGCCCTGATGGTAATGGACTCTGGAGAAAATCGTTCATCTGCACATTAAGATTGTATCTTAGTGCACACTCTCTACATTTTGGTGAATCTTTAGTACTTTTTACCATTCCTTTTGGTTATGCCAATCAGTTCCTTCTATTATTCCCCTTAAGAGGTCTCTCAGCCCTTCATCAGTCTCTGTAGGTCTCTCACTTTAGACCTTTCAGTAAAATTCTTTCTTGAAAAACAGAGAGCCCGCGAACGATGTTCTTCCTCCCAATTTTACTTTTGATCCTACTTACTCATCCCTTCCTACTTTCTGCCTTAGGAAGCAATAAACAAATCTTCCTTTTCAAAACTAAATCCTTATTTTTGCTTTTTTTAGAGAATCTCACCTTATGTTCTTTATGTGCCTCAATCTGTCATTACTCCACTTTCCCCAGAATATTTTTCAATCTCCTTCTTTCTGCTCTTACCCTCCTCTTGGCCTAAAACCTGATGGAACTATTCCTTGCCGTGAAACTGAAACAAACAAAATTCCTTTCTCAACATGTTTCACATAAAACCACCAAATGTTACTTCTGTCTCTTATGTTGACCTATAAAAATTTTTTGTGCCTTGGATTTGTTTTTCTCTTCATCTCTCATTCTTTTCTTCCCTCATGGGAATATAACATCTATGGACTTGTAGCACAATAAAGTTCAGAAAGCCTGCCACTACATCTCTCTTGTTCGTAGTAGTTTGCAATATGCATAGGCAGTAAATATTCATTGGATAAATATATGCCATCATACCATCACCTCTCCTGAAACTGCTCTCACTTAGGTTATCATTGACTTTTTGTCAAAATTGTCAAAATCTGTATAGTTTTCTGCAGCATGAAAACCTTCTGGAAACTTTTCTTCTCAAAACCCTTTCCTTTCTTGATTTCCTTGTCCATACTCCATTTGTGGTTTCCCCCTGTCTTTCTGAGCACGCTTTTTTATTGGCAAGTTTTCTTCTACCTACTCCATATTATTTTGATGAGCATCAGTATTTTTTCCGTTCTCGATTTTCATCTCTTCCCTGTGGGGTTTTCTCTCGACATATTAGCTTGTCTATACCTCAATGACAAAATCTATATTTTCAAAGTTACATTAATTAAAAGAGTGTGATATTGATGTAGGATAGGCAAATAGATCAATGGAAGAGAATAGAAAGTACATAAATAAATTCACCTATATAAGATCAATTGATTTTTGACAAAGGCACCAGTGCAATTTAATGGGCAATCTTTCCAAGAAATGATGCTAGATCAACTGGATATATATGTGAAAAAAGCATTAGCCCTGACCCTTACCTAACGATATAAAACTATTAACTTGAGATAGATTATAAACAAATGAAAAAGCTAAAACTATCAAGTTAAAGCATAGGTGACTATCTTTGTGACTTAAGGGAAGGCAGATGTTTTCTTATGCAAAATTTTAAAATCACTAAACATGAAAGAAAAAAATTAACTTGATTTTATAATAGTTTTTAAAATCTGCTTATTAGAATATGTTATTAGAAAAACAAAAAGTCCTGTAGACTATGAGGAAATAGTCTCTTTCTGTATGTATTCAACAAAAGATTCCTACAAATAAATAATAATTTTAAAACAATAAAAGTGGCTAAAAGACTTAGATACCATTTCAAAAAATAAGACATATAAATGGCCAATAAGTACCTAAAAATGTGTTCAATGTAATTGGTTATTAGCTACGTAAATTGAAATTACAATGAGCTACTTCAACACACCCCACAAAATGACTAAAATTAAAAAGATTGACAGTACAGACTATGTGTTACAGAGGGCACACATTAACTGTGCTCTCATTAATTTTTTCTGAATATTATATGATGCAGTCATGTTGAAAACCATGTTGGCAACTACTTACAAAGCTGGAAATGCACTTGCTTTATGACACAGCAATTCTGATACTACGTATGTACTCAAAAGAAATGAAAATATGTCTTCCCAAAATTTGTGTGAGTATATTCACTGCAGCTTTCCATGTAATTGCAAAGATTATTCACTGCCACTTTACTTAGGATATCAAATAATTGGAAACAAACTAAATATCCATCAAGTGGAGAATGGATAAACATATTGTGGTATATTCATGCAACAGAATATTATTCAGAAACACATTAATTTAAAGAATGAACTCCTAATACACAAATTAAATCTCAAAAACGTCATGTTGAGTGAAAGGAGACAGATCCAAGAAGTCTATGTCATTCCATTTATATGAAGTTTAACAACAGACAAAGTTAATTTATGGAGATAGAAATTGGAATAGCTATTGCCCATGAGAAGAGGGTGATTTTCTATGAAAGACCACATGGGAACCTTCAAAGGTAATGGCAATGTACTGAATCTTGATAGGAATATTGGTAAGACAGTTGTGTGTATTTATCAAAACTCTTGATCTCTACACTTAATAGTTATATATTTTACTCCATTTAATTATACCTCAATTAAAATTAATTAATGAAAATATCAAATTTCATGCGTCATCTCTTTATTGAAATCCAAGCCTTTATTACTAGTTGGTTGTTGAATGTCTCTACCTGGACAGTCTATTTCAAATGTAAGATGTTAAATAATGGACTCAGTGTATGTTTTTCAGATCTCAACTTTTCTTCTCCTGCTGATTTCACTCTTATAGTTGATAGTATCAGCATAGCTTCAGTTAGCCAAATCTCAGGACTTTGGACTCATCTTTGTTTTCTTCTTATCTATTCTGTTTGTCATGATGTCTTATGGGTTCGACCTCCAAACCATATCTTACCCTCCGCTTAGCTCTGCTGCCACTTTTAAAGCTCTTCCTTAGATTTTGATATAATCCTCTTGATTCAAGTATCATTTATTTGTATCTTTCATGCAACTTAGGCAAAGGTGAGATCACATCAGTAACTGCCTGTAAGCCCCAACGACATTTATTGTCTAGAGCAGAGTTTGAAACCTACTGGCCCTCAAACTAGATTCAATCAAGGAACAGATTTGATACTTTGCTGTTTTCAAAAGGTTTGAATTTGTTGCTAACTCTTGACAAGCTGTTGAACTCCCATAAATATCCCAATGTTTCAGTTTCTCTGAATAAAATCAGATGGCCTGACTATACTGGACTTGAGTTCTCATCGAGCACTTTTAGGTGGGGGCACACACGAGCCATTGGCTACTTTCTTTCTCTTTTCTTCTTTCTATCTTCTTTCTTTCTCTCTCTTTACTTTCTTTGTATCCAAACCTCCTTCTCATATTAGGGAACTCCCCTACATTATGAAACTGAGCTCCCCACCCCAGAACTGAGTCTGAAAATCAGTGTCTCTTGCAGCTAAGCTTGCAACCAATTGGACATACCCATCCTACACTTTGAAGCAAAGGCTGGTGAAACTAGGAAACTGGACTAGACTGAATTCATTCTGGCAAGGGCAGGGGTAGTGACAGTTGCTTTAGGGACAGCAGTCAATGTTTGTGGCTCATGGGAAAAGCTGCCCTGTCTATGCCAGCAACAGTGTCCGTGCTGAACTCACCAGATCAGTTCTCTGGCATGAGTTTGGTTGGGTTTCTGGTTTAATCGCCCCCAAGCCCGGTCTCTGCAACTTTTCAGAAATGTTGAGAGCTACCCAATACTTCTTTAATAAATTCCTTTTCTACTTGAACTAGCCAGGGTTATTTTCTGTTGTGACTAAGAATCCGGATGAACAGAGCTCTGAAACGTCAATCTTGGAATTTCTGTATCAAAAATCCCACATATAGTGTGTGGGCATCTACATTGCACATATATGGCTTTATATGCTCCTTTCAGGAAAGTTATTTACTGATAAATGATGAGTGATCCTACTTAATTCCCCCCCCCCTTTTTTTTTGACAAGGTCTTGCTGTGTCACCTAGGCTGGAGTGCACTGGAGTGATGATAGCTCACTGCAGCCTAGAAATCCTCAGCTCAAGGGATCTCCCTTCCTCAGCCTCCCAGGGAGCTAGAACTACAGGCATGTGCCACCATGCCTGGCTAATGTTTTTTATTTTTATTTTTATTTTTTGTTTTGATAAATATGGGGTTTCACTATGTTGCCTAGACTGTTCTCAAATTTGTGGCCTCAAGTGATCTTTCTCTCTCAGCCTCCCAAAGTACTTGAGATTATGAGCACGAGCCACTGAGCCCAGATCTTAATTCCTAAACATGCATTTAATTACATAAAACTAAGAGCACTGAGTTGTTAAGTAGAGACATGAGGTAGTTTTCAGTTTATTCTGACAATAATACCAAATAATGCTGCAATTGCTCTAATCCACCATGCCTGGAAACAGGCGTAGAATGGTTTTAATGAGGCTATTTAGTTCTGAATCCCTTGCTTGTTTGGATAAGAAATGTGCAAGATTTTTAAATTTGAGAATAATATGTATTCAGGCTCAAAATGTAGTTCCCATAGAAACTTGATATGACTGTATAAAAAAACTTGATATTTCCTGATTTAAAAAACCAACGTACAAACATCTGAAGAATCCTGTCAGATAATCTGACATACTCTGTTTCTTATACTGTTTCGTTCTTCCTATTCCAAAAATGATTCTGTCTGTAGATGCTTGTAATTAAAGACTTGAAATAAAATCCTCATGAAATGTTTGATAATACTTAATGAAATTAAGATATTGATAAATGGTGGAAAACCTATATGTGTATATATATTTGCATGTACGTACGTGTGTTTAGACACATGTATATGGGGGAGATAGATAAATAGATAATAGCAATTAGAGTAAGGAGTATACAATTCAGAACTATATCATCCAATAAAAACCCAGTAGCCACATGTGGCTATTAAATTCATGTTGCAAATATGGTAAAGAATATAATTTTAAAATGTATTTAATTTTAACAAGCTTAAATTTAAATGTAAAACACAAAGCAGGGTGAATTTTTTTCTTTTTAGCACTTTATTGTTTCATTGACTGCTTTCTTTAGCCAGAAAGGTCTAAAATATTATCGGTATATTTTAGTGCAAATATTAGGCATGTATGTTGTTGATACCATTACACATAGACACATCATTGGTGTACTTGGTGTTGGCAGTGTGGTTCAATTTAAATTACATTTTCTATATAACATTGTAACATTACAATGTGTTTGTTTGCCAAGGAATCAAAGAGTTCCTAAACAGAACTGTGTAAACCTTCTGAGTTTCCTTTCCACACTTCCACAGATATGGTCTATAAGAAAACAACAAGCCCTAAAGGACTTACACACTTAGCTACTCCAGCCTACATGACAAAACAAGACACTGTCTCTTAAAAAAAAATAAAACTAAGTAGGATCTTTTATCATTTGTAAATAACTTTCCTGAAAGTGGCCTGAGCCATATATGTGCAATGTAGAGGCCTACACCCTCTATATGTGAAATTTTGTTAAGGAAACTTCAAGGTTGCCATTTTAGAGCTCTGATCATCAGGATTCTTAGTCACAACAGGAAACAACCCTGGCTAATTCAAGTGGAAAAGGAATTTATTAGAAAGGTTGAATAGCTCTTAGGATTTCTAAAAAGTTGCAGAGATCAGAGACACAGCATAAGAGGTACCACATGAGCTCCATATTCTCATTGGCCCTTTTGTTCGCCAAAGGCCCTGAGGGCAATGCAGAGTAAGCCCAGGTGGATGCTGAGCACTCCGTGGATCCGTCTCCCAACTGAGGAACCCTGAGATTAGGAAACTGCTAATCTTATAAAGCAGGGCTGCTAGCAAACTTGCCCAACATTTGCCCTTGAGGGAAATATTAACTATTACCTTTGTCAGGAAACATCTTCCCCCTCACTCGGAGGGAGACATTGCCTCTAGTTTCCAAGGCTGTCTGTTATGTGAACATCCTTGAAAAGATGGTCTTGGACAAAATCTGTCACAAGATATATAAAAAGGCCATAGAAAATCACCACTTAATATTATTATACATTAATATTTTATGAGGACTATATGAAATATAGTGATATCTGTGTAAATTGTAAGAGGTAGATAAATTTAAATGCTTTTAATATAGTAAATACATTAAATTATTTTTATACTTTTAAAAATATGGACAATTATTTTTACTTAAAATGAAGACATATAACTGATACAGAATCAAGTGAAAATGGTGGTGCTAATACTATGTCCAGAATACTAAAGGAAAAAAGATGATGGAAGGACGCATGCCACATATTTCATAACTATTGGCCATTGCAATTTGCTGTAGGAAAGCAAAACAAACAAACAAAACTATATTATAGTGGCGTAAAAAATTTAAAGACAATAAAGTGGGATATATTACATGTCAACAAGTAGGTAGTAACTTTGATGTGAAGTTTTCTCTTGATATCAAAAAAGAAAAGACTACAAAATCAATCACATGAAATCAGAATTCATGTCTAACAAAAAAAATTAAACAATTTTTAACAGGAGCTGAGAGTGTAACTTTGACCAGATGAAAATGGCTTAGATTTTTGTAGACAAATTCAATAAAACATTTTTTAGAAAGAAAGGTGGTAAACAAAATTGTAATTTCAGTTATAGAATTTTTTTGTGAAATTATGAAGCATATTTTTAAAAAGATGTTTCATAAACAGTGAAAGATCTTATTTAAACCAAGAACCTATAGAAACTTTCTAACAATATCAATGGTTTTTTTATTCAAAGTTTAAAAATTTGCAAGAACGTGTCTTTAGCTTTAGCTTAGTTGTGTTATAAAAGCAGTACTGCCCAATTAACACTTTGGGCGCTTTTTGTGTCAAAACACTTCCAGTCTTATAAAGAAACTTCAGTTCACAGCGTAAAATATCATATTCATAGTATAGATATTTTACACTTCCTACATCTGTCAAAGAAGAATTTCAAGTGGATATGGAAAAATTAATTTCTATCATGACAAATGGTGCTTTAGCTATTTTAGGTCAAAAATCTGGATTTGTTAAAACTGGGCACAGTGGCTCACCCTGGTAATCCCATCACTTTGGGAGGCCGAGACAGGTAGATTTCTTGTGCCCAGGAGTTTGAGACCAGCCTGAGCAACATTGTGAAACCCCATTTCTATAAAAAATACAAAAACTAGCTGGGCATGGTGGTACACACTTGTGGTCCCAGCTATTTGAGAGGTCGAGGTGAGAGGGCCACTTGAGCCCAAGAGGCAGTCCTCCAACTTTATTCTTCTTCTTCAACATTGCATTGACTATTACTTTAGTTAAGATTTCTCCAGAGAGACAGACGCAATAGGGTATATAGACAAATATATAAAAAGAGATTTTTTCAGGCAATTGGCTCACTTGATTATGGAGGCTGAGACATCCCACAATAGACTGTCTGTAAGCTTTAGAACCAGTATAGCCGGTAAGATGGCTCAGTCCAAGTCCAAACACCTCAGAAGTAGGGAGTACAATAGTGTAATTCTCAGTCTTAGGCCATAGATCTGAGATCCTGAGGGCCTACAGATGTGAGCCAGAAGTTCAAAGGCTAGACAACCTGGAGTACTGATGATGTCTGAGGTCAGGATATAAGGCGTCTGGGCTCTGTGACCTCACTTCTCTGAGAGTTATAAGAAGAGTTATTAATGTTTCAGTTAATTCAGGTTTTTACTTGTTAGGATGCAGCATTGACTTTCAGGCTCCTTAGAGGCTGGACCAGGAGGACTTAGAAGTCTGAGCTATATTTTTAGAGTACTGAGTTGTCATAACAGTTAGTAAATTTGCTTAGCTTGGTAAGACCTAATTTCGAAACTAAGGGATTAGTTTCTCATTGCTGCTGCAAGAAGTGACCATAGTTATAGTAGCTTAAAACAATACAAATATGTTACAATTCTGGGAGTTAGGAGTTAACAAAGGGTCTTACTGGGAAAATCATCTTCACCAAAAGGAAGACAGAAAGGAAGGAGAGAAGGAAGAGAAAACCAGAAAACCACCAGAAAACAAATAACTAAAGGGCAGAAGTAAGTCTTTACTATCAATAATAACATTGAATGTAAATGGACTAAACTCTCCAATCAAAAGACATGGAGTGGCTAAATGATGAAGAAAACACCCAATTATCTGTTGTATACAAGAAACACACTTCACCTGTAAAGGCCTACATAGAGTGATAATAAAGAGATGGACAAAGTTATTTTATGCCAACTAAAACCGAAAAAAGATCAGAAGTAGCTATGCTTATATTAGACAAAATAGATTTCAAGACACAAACTGTAGAAAGAGACAAAAGTCATTATATATGATAAAGGGGTCAATTCAGCAAAAGAATATAACAAATGTAAATATATGTGGACACAACACTGGAGCACCGAGACATATAAAGCAAATATTATTACAGCTTAAGAGTGAGACAGATCTTTGTACAATAATACCTGGAGACTTCAACACCATGCTTTTAGCATTAGCCAGATCTTCCAGACAGAAAATCAACAAAGAAACATTGGACTTAATCTGCACTGTAAACAAAATGGATTTAATAGATATTTACAGACCATTTTCTCCAACAGCTGCAGAATACATGTTCTTCTCCTCAGCACGTGGATCATTATCAAGGATAGACCATATGTTAGGTCACAAAACAAGTGATGAAACATTCAAAAAATTAAAATAACATCAAACAAGCATCTTCTCTGACCACAATGGAATAAAACTAGAAATGAAAAGAAGAGGAATTTTGGAAACTATACCAACACATGAAAATTAAACAATATGCTCCTGAGTGACCAGTGGGTCAATTAAAAAATTAAGAAGAAAACTGAAAAATTTCCTGAAACAAATGATAATGGAAGCACAATATACTAAAATCTGTGAGATACATCAAAGGCAGTACTAAGAGGGAAGTTTATACTTGCAAGTACCTACACCAAAAAAGAAGAAAAACTTAAAATAAATAACCTCACAATGCATCTTAAAGAACTAGAAAAGCAAGAGCAAACCAAACCCATAATTAGTGGAGAAAAGAAATAATAAAGATCAGAGTGGACGTACATGAAATTTTAAAACAGAAAACAATAAAAAGATCAAGGAAACAAAAAGTTGTTCTTTAAAAATATAAACAAAATTGACAAAACTTTAGCCTAACAAGAAAAGAGAGAAGATCCAAATAAATAAAATCAGAGATGAAAAAGGAGACATTACAACTGAAACCACAGAAATTCAAAAGGGGCTACTATGAGCAACTATATGCCAATAAATTGAAAAATCTAGCAGAAATGAATACATTTCTAGATATTTACAACCTAACAATATTGAACTATGAAGAAATCTCAAAACTGTACAAACTAATCTGTTAGTTTGAGATCATCTTCCATTAAAGAAAAACCCAGGACCCAATGGCTTCACTGCTAAAATTCTACCATATGTCTAATTAATAACTGATACCAATTCTGCTGAAATAATTTTGAGAAATAGAGAAGGGAATAGTTCCAAATTCATTCTATAAGGCCAGTATTACACACTGATACTAAAAATGGACAAAGACACATCTAAAACAGAAAAGTACAGGAAAGCATGACTGATAAATATTGATGCAAAAAGCCTCAACAAAATACTAGCAAACCAAATTCAACAACACATTACCAGGATTATTAATCATTACCAAGTAGCATTTATCACAGGGATAAACTCAACGTATGCAAATCAATCAATGTGACACATCATATCAATAGAAAGGAGGACAAAAACCATATGATCATTTCAACTGATGCTGGAAAAGCATTTCATAAAATTCAACATCACTTCATATTAATAAACCTCAGAAAACTGGATATAGAAGGAACATACCTCAACATAATAAAATCCATATATGACAGACCCAAACCTAGCATCAGATTGAGTGGGGAAAAACTGAAAGCCTTTCCTATTAGATATGGAACACAACAAGGGTACCCACTGTCATCACTGTTATTCAACATAGTACTGCAAGTCTTAGCTAGAGCAATCAGAAGAGAGAACGACATTTAAAAAAGGCATAAAAATCAAAAAGAAAGAGGTCAAATTATCCTTGTTTGAGACGATATGATTGTAAATTTGGAAAAACGTACCACGAAAAAACTGTTGGAACTGATAAACATATTCATTAAAGTTGCAGAATACAAAATCAACATGCAAACATCTGAAGCACTTGTCTATGCCCACAGTGAACAATCTGAAAAAGAAATCAAGAAAGGAATCTTATTTACAACAGCTAAACAAGCTAACCAATAAAGTGAAGTACCTAGGAATTAACTTAACCAAAGAAGTGAAAGATCTCTACAATGAAAACTGTAAAACATTGATGCAAGTAGTTGAAGAGAACACAAGAAATGGAAAAATATTCCATGCTTATAGATTGAAAGAAATAATATTAAATTGAAATGTCCATTCTACAGATTCAATGCAATCCCTATTAACATACCAATGATGTTCTTTATAGAAATAGAAAAACAATCCTAAAATTGATATGGAACCACAAAATAGCCAAAGCTATCCTGAGCAAAAAGAACAAAATAGGAGGAATCACATTACCTGACTTCAAATTATACTGCAGAGCTTTAGTAACCAAAACCAGCATGGTATGGGCAAGCATAGAAAGAGACACACAGACCAATTAATGGAACAGAATAGAGAACCCAGAAACAAGTCCACACATCTACAGTGAACTCATTTTCAAGGTGCCAAGAACATACTTGGAGAAAAGATAATATCTTCAATAAATGGTGCTGGGAAAACTGGATATCCATATGCAGAAGAATGAAACTAGACCCCTGTCTCTTGTTACATACAAAAATCAGATCAGGAAAGATGAAAGACTTAAATGTAAGACCTCAAATTATGAAAATACTACAATAAAACACTGGGAAAACTCTCCAGGACATTGGAGTGGGCAAATATTTTTAAGGTAATACCCCACAAGCACAGGCAACCAAAGCAAAAATGGACAAATGAGATCACACCAAGTTAAAAATCTGTCCAGCAAAGGCAATACTTGTATTCCTATGTTTATTACAGCACTATTCACAATAAATGGTCATCAACAGATAAATGGGCAAAGAAAATGTGATACATATACACAATGGAGCACTATTCAGTCGTGTCACTTGCAAGACATGGGCAGAACTGGAGATCTTTATGTTAAGTGAAATAAGCCAGGCACAGGAAGACAAACTTCACATGTCCTTACTCATATGTGGGAGCTAAAAATTAAAATGATTGAATGCATGGAGATAGAGAGTAGAAGGAAAGTTTCCAGATTCTGGGAAGGGTAATGGGGGAGGGGAGACTGGAGATGGTTACTATTAAGAAAGTATGAATTAGAACTAATATTTGATAGCACAACAATTACAGTCAATAATAATTTAATTACACACATAAAAATAACTAAAAGAGTGTAACTGGATTGTTTATAACACAAAGGACAAATTTTTGAGGTAATAAATACCACATTTATCCTGATGTGATTATTACACATTATAAGACTGTATCAAAATGTCTCATGTATCTCATAAATATATACCCCTACCATGTACGAACAAAAATTAAAAACTTTAACAATTATGTGTAAAATATATATATATTATCAATAGTATGAAAAAATAATGTAAAATATTTCATTATTATGTTACATTATATATTAGAATTAAATACATAATTAAAATAAAATGTTGTTAAAACCAATTTCATCTTTTTTTTCAACTTTTTAAAATATGTCTACTAAATAGGTACATATGCAACTTACATTTAATTCTACTGGACAGAAGCTGTCATCGAACAATTAGGATTACATATTTTCAAAATATTATTACGTGACCTCTCTTTATATTAATTCCATCTAAAATATTGAGAGAGCTAGAATGAAGGCTGGACTGTAGTGTCTGAATGTGCACAGCACAGCTGGCACAACTGTTACCAGCTGTTCTAAAGTAAGTAATGTTTGAAACAGAATACTAAAATCATCAAGCCAACCTCATGGACTGGATATTGGCCACTGTCATCCAGAATCCGCGTGGACCACTTTTAATATTTCCTTTATATTGCATAGGTTGAAAGGTTAGACTGTAAATTTTCCACACTCTTTGGCCACTAGCCTTATGAATGTGATTGAGGTTCTCTGCCAATGAGATCTAATCATATAATTTTTGGAAGGTAGAAGGAAGGCAGAAGCCATTCCCTTTCCTGTGTCAATGGTTCTTGAGGACATTGTATTCTACATTTTATTCTCTAGTCACTGGGTTTTGGAGTGGCAGCAGTCATTAAATTGATCACCATTTTCCATTGTTTCCTGATCACTGGATGGCAATTGTAATGCTATTACTTTGAAACCTAGTGACAGCTCTCTGATCTCCCCATCTCTAACCCTTCCAAAACTTTTACAAGCATCTAATAATCTGTATAAAGAACTTATTTGTTAAAAAGCCTACAATGGTTTCTATCTCCTGTACTAAACGCTGCAACATTTCTCATTTTCAGATGAGGAAAATAAATTTGTAGAGTTGATTCAGGCCAGAAAGAGCCCATGGCAGGAATTGGAGTAGAATTAGGCCACTCATAATGTTGATTCTGGCTTCTGTACCTTCAAGAAAATATAAGATGATATTTACCTACTCAGCATGTATCTGGAAGCCCCTTAAATTTTCAGAAGAGAAAATGACATTATTAAAATTATTCTTTAGAAAATGTAATGTCATGGAGCATCTATTAAAAGGTAGAGATTAGCATCTTCAAGAACAGATAGGAGACAATTTTAGTAGTGCAGACAAGTTATAGGAAGGACTTAAACTTAGGCAAAGAAGCTTGAAACAAAAGGAAGAACTGGAGTTGAGTGAAATTATGTAATAAAAGTTGACAGAAGTTGGGAAATATGACCTATTGGGGAAGGGCCAACAATGATCTTAAATTTCCAGTATTCCTATTTGTTCAGATGGCAGGCGGGTCAGCAAGAGAAAAAAGAAAATAATATTTTTAAATTTAGGAGTGGCAGACATGATTAATTGTTTGAGGATGGTTGAATTTGAGATTAATATGGACTATCTACAAAATGATTCTTGGCAGGAGCTGAGAGAGAACATAGATAACAAAAGAATTGATACTAAGTACCATAAGAAATTCTGAAGAGCAGGTGAAAAGAGAAAATGAGAATATGACCAAAGGCAAAATCTTAGTGTCTTACTCATATTTTGGAATCTAAGTAAAGAAATTGTAAGATCAGAGAATGGAAACTAGCATAATGAAATGTTAAAGGTAGAGAAGGTAAAAGAAAAGTAACAAAGTTAGATCATTTAAAGAAACAAGGGAAGGAGGGCTCAGGAACACTAATTAATTTGGCAATAGGGTGAATTTCTTTTGAATTTATCACTACTAATGATTTTCTAAGCTGACTGATTTAAATTTCAGTCTCTTTTCTTAAAAAAAAAAAAAAAAAAAAAAAAAAAAAGGACAACTATAAAGCATCCAAAAACAGTCACGTGGGAAAATAAAAAAAAGTCCAAATATTTTAACATTTCTGCCTGAGGGGACATTTTGTTTGTTCGTATGCTTGTGATGTTTCTTTTGGATAAGATTAGGTGGGGGTGAGCAGCAATAAAAATAAATATATAACATAGGATTAACAAAACATTTCTTTTCCATTGTGACAGCTGGTGACACAACTTTCAGTTTAAATGACATCATATTGTCATATCATATTTATTTCTATTGATACCCTTAGGAAAAGCTGCTACATATCAAAGGTTTATAATAGAGTTGTATTCAGATATGTGTCTCTTAGAAAAAATGCAACAAACAAACACTAAAATGACACCTGCCATTTTCAGACAAAATACCTGGATTAGGTCATGACAATTATTCTTTAAGTTGGAAATGAGAACAAATACTTTTATATGTTTCCATTTATAGAACTGGTAAACATGATTAATGATTAATTTATTTAATAGCTACACAAGGTCCATTCCAAGATGGCCAAATAGGAACAGCTCTGGTCTGCAGCTCCCAGCATGATCATCCAGAAGATGGGTGATTTCTGCCTTTCCAATTGAGGTACCTGGTTCATCTCATTGGGACCAGTTGGACAGTGGGTGCAGCCCACAGAGGGTGAGCTGAAATAGGGTGGGGCATTGCCTCACCCGGGAAGCACAAGGGGTTGGGGGATTTCCCTTTCCTAGCCAAAGGAAGGCATGACAGACTGTCCTGGGAAAATCAGGACACTGCCACCTAAACACTGCACTTTTCCAACAGTCTTAACAAATGGCACACCAGAAGATTATATCCCACACCTGGCTCAGTGGGTCCCACACCCATGGAGCCTTGCTCAGTGCTAGTCCCAGATTGAAATGCGAGGCAGCAAGCCTGGCTGGGGAGGGGTGTCCACCATTGCTGAGGCTTGAGCAGGTAAACAAAGCAGCCAGGAAGCTCAAACTGGGTAGAGCCCACCGCAGCTCAAAGAGGCCCTCCTGCCTCTGTAGACTCCATGTCTGCTGGCCGGGCATAGCTGAACAAAAGGCATCAGAAACTTCTGCAGACTTAAATGTCCCTGTCTGACAGCTCTGAAGAGAGCAGTGGTTCTCCCAGCATGGCATTTGAGCTCTGAGAACGGACAGACTGCCTCCTCAAGTGGGTCCCTGTCCCCCGTGTAGCCTAACTGGGAAATACCTCCCAGTAGGGGATGACTGACACCTCATACAGCTGGGTACCCCTCTGAGACAAAGCTTCCAGAGGAAGGATCAGGTAGCAATATTTTCTGTTCTGCAATATGTGCTTTTCTACAGCCTCTGCTGGTGATACCCAGGCAAACAGGTTTGTTGGACCTCCAGCAAAATCCAACAGACCTGCAGCTGAGGGACTTGACTATTAGAAGGAAAACTAACAAAAAGAAAGGAATAGCATCAACATCAACAAAAAGGACATCCAAACCAAAACCCCATCTGTAGGTCACCATCACAAAGACCAAAGGTAGATAAAACCACAAAGATGGGGAGAAACCAGAACAAAAAAGCTGAAGATTCTAAAAACCAGAGCACCTCTTCTCCTCTAAAGGATTGCAGCTCCTCACCAGCAACTGAACAAAGCTGGATGGAGAATGACTTTGATGAGTTGACAGAAGTAGGATTCAGAAGGTCAATAAGAAACTTCTCCAAGCTAAAGTACGATGTTCAAACCGATCACAAGGAAGCTGAAAACCTCGAGGAAAGATTAGACAAATGGATAACTAGATTAAACAGTGTAGAGAAGACCTTAAAAGACCTGACGGAGCTGAAAACCATGGCACGAGAACTATGTGACACATGCACAAGCTTCAGTAGCCGATTCGATCAAGTGGAAGAAAGGGTATCAGTGATTGAAGATCAAATTAATGAAATGAAGTCAAAAGAGAAGTTTAGAGAGAAAAGATTAAAAAGAAACAAACAAACCCTCCAAGAAATATGGGACTATGTGAAAAGACCAAATCTACGTTTGATTGGTGTACCTGAAAGTGACGGGTAAAATGGAACCAAGCTGGAAAACACTCTTCAGGATATTATCCAGGAGAACTACCCCAACTTAGGAAGGCAGGCCAACATTGAAGTTCAGGAAATACAGAGAACACCACAAAGATACTCTTCAAGAAGAGCAACCCCAAGACACATAATTGTCAGATTCACCAAGGTTGAAATGAAGGAAAAAAAGTTAAGGGCAGCCAGAGAGAAAGGTCAGGTTACCCAGAAAGGGAAGCACATCAGACTAACAGCAGATCTCTCGGCAGAAACTCTACAAGACAGAAGATATTGGGGGGCCAATATTCAACATTCTTAAAGAAAATAATTTTCAATCCAGAATTTCATATCCAGCCAAACTAAGCTTCATAAATGAAGAAATAAAATCCTTTACAGACAAGCAAATGTTGAGACATTTTGTCACCACCAGACCTGCCTTACAAGAGCTCCTGAAGGAAGCACTAAACATGAAAAGGAACGACTGATACCAGCCACTGCAAAAACATGCCAAATTGTAAAGACCATCAGTGCTAGGAAGAAACTACATCAACTAATGGGCAAAATAACAGCTAACATCATGATGACAGGATCAAATTCACACATAACAATATTAACCTTAGATGTAAATGCAAATATTAACTTTAAATGTTAACCTTAAATGTAAATAATTTTAACCCCAATTAAAAGACATAGACTGGCATATTGGATAAACAGTCAAGACCCATCAATGTGCTGTATTCAGGAGACCCATCTCACATGCAGAGACAAATACAGACTCAAAATAAGGAGATGGAGGAAGATCTACCAAGCAAATGGAAAGCCAAAAAAAAAAAAAAAAAAAAAAAGGCAGGGGTTGCTATCCTAGTCTCTGATAAAACAGACTTTAAACCAATAAAGATTGAAAGATACAAATAAGGCCGTTACATAATGGTAAAGGGATCAATGCAACAAGAAGAACTAACTATCTAAATATATATGAACCCAATACAGAAGCACCCAGATTCATAAAGCAAGTCCTTAGAGACCTACAAGAGACTTAGACTCCCACACAATAATATTGGGCAACTTTAACACCACACTGTCAATATTAGACAGATCAATGAGACAGAAGGTTAACAAGAATATCCAAGACTTGAACTCAGCTCTGCACCAAGCAGACCTAATAGATATCTACAGAACTCTCCCCCTAAATCAACAGAATATACATTCTTTTCAGCACCACATTACACTTATTCCAAAATTGACCATATAGTTGGAAGTAAAGTACTCCTCAGCAAATGTAAAAGAACAGAAATCACAATAAACTGTCTCTCAGACCACAGTGCAATCAAATTAGAACTCAGGATTAAGAAACTCACTCAAAACCACACATCTACATGGAAACTGAACAACCTGCTCCTGAATGACTACTGGGCAAATAACTAAATGAAGGTAGAAATAAAGATGTTCTTTGAAACCAATGAGAATAAAGACACAACATATGAGAATCTCTGGGACACATTTAAAGCAGTGTGTAGAGGGAAATTTGTAGCACTAAACGCCCACAAGAGAAAGCAGGAAGGATCTAAAATCGACACCCTAACATCACAATTAAAAGAACCAGAGAAGTAAGAGCAAACAAATTCAAAAGCTAGCAGAAGGCAAGAAATAACTAAGATCAGAGCAGAACTGAAGAAGATAGAGACACAACAAACCGTTTAAAAAATTAATGAATCTAGGAGCTGGTGTTTTGAAAAGATCTACAAAATTGATAGACCACTAGCAAGACTAATAAAGAAGAAAAAAAAGAAGAATCAAATAGACACAATAAAAAAATGATAAAGGGGAGATCACCACCAATCCCACAGAAATAAAAACTACCATCAGAGAGTACTATCAACACTTCTACACAAATAAACTAGAAAATCTAGAAGAGATGGATAAATTTCTGGACACATACACCCTCCGAAGACTAAACCAGGAAGAAGCTGAATCACTGAATAGACCAATAACAGGCTCTGAAATTGAGGCAATAATAAATAGCCTACCAACCAAAAAAGATCCAGGACCAGATGGATTCATAGCTGAATTCTACCAAAGGTACAAAGAGGAGCTGGTACCATTTTTTTCTGAAACTATTCCAATGAATAGAAAAAGAGGGAATCCTCCCTACCTCATTTTATGAGGCCAAAATCATCCTGATAACAAAGCCTGGCAGAGACACAACAAAAAAAGACAATTTTAGACCAATATCCCTGATGAACATCAATGCAAAAATCCTCAGTAAAATACTGGCAAACCGAATCCAGCAGCACATCAAAAAGCTCATTCACCAAGATCCAGTTGGCTGCATCCTTGGGATGCAAGGCTGGTTCAACATATGCAAATCAATAAACATAATCCACCACATAATCAGAACCAAAGACAAAAACCATATGATTATCTCAATGGATGCAGAAAAGGCCTTTGACAAAATTCATGCTAAAAACTCTCAATAAAGTAGATATTGATGGAATGTATCTCAAAATAATAAGAGTTATTTATGACTAACTCACAGCCGATATCATAGTGAATGGGCAAAAATTGGAAGCATTGCCTTAGAAAACTGGCACAAGACAGGGATGCCCTCTCTCACCACTTCTATTCAACATAGTGTTGGAAGTTGTGGCCAGGGCAATCAGGCAAGAGAAAGAAATAAGGCATATTCAATTAGGAAAAGAGGAAGTCAAATTGTCCCTGTTTGTAGATGACATGACTGTATGTTTAGAAAACCCCATCATCTCAGTCCAAAATCTCCTTAAGCAGATAAGCAACTTCAGCAAAGTCTCAGGATACAAAATCAATGTGCAAAAATCACAAGCATTCCTGTACACCAAGAACAGACAAACAGAGAGCCAGATCATGTGTGAACTCACATTCATAATTGCTTCAAGGAGAATACAATACCTAGGAATCTAACTTACAACGGATGTGAAGGACCTCTTCAAGGAGAACTACAAACCACTGCTCAACGAAATAAAAGAGGACACAAACAAATGGAAGAACATTCCATGCTCATGGATAAGAAGAATCAATATCATGAAAATGGCCATACTGCCCAAGGTAATTTGTAGATTCAATGCCATCCCCATCAAGCTACTAATGACTTTCTTCACAGAATTGGAATAAACTACTTTAAAGTTCACATGGAACCAAAAAAGAGCCTGCATTACCAAGACAATCCTAAGCAAAAACAAAAAAGCTGGAGGCATCATGCTACCCGACTTCAAACTACACTACAAGACTACAGTAACCAAACCAGCATGACACTGGTACCAAAACAGAGATAATAGACCAATGGAACAGGGCAAGACCTCAGAAATAACACCACACATCTACAATCATCTGATCTTTGACCAACTTGACAGAAACAAGAAATGGGGAAAGGATTTCCTATTTAATAAATGGTGTTGGGAAAACTGGCTAGCCATAAGTAGAAAGCTGAAACTGGATCTCTTCCTTACACCTTATACAAAAATTAATTCAAGATAGATTACAGACTTAAATATTAGACCTAAACCATAAAAACCCTAGAAGAAAACCTAGGCAATACCATTCAGGACATAGGCATGGGAAAGGACTTCATGTCTAAAACACCAAAAGCAACGGCGACAAAAGCCAAAATTGACAAATGGGATCTAATTAAATGAAAGAGTTTCTGCATAGCAAAAGAAACTATCATCAGAGTGAACAGGCAACCTACAGAATGGGGGAAAATTTTTGCAATCTACCCATCTGACAAAGGGCTAATATCCAGAATCTACAAAGAACTTAAACAAATTTACAAGAAAAATTCAAACAACCCCATCAAAAAGTGGGCAAAAGATAAGATCAGACACTTCTCAAAAGAAGACATTTATGCAGCCAACAGACACATGAAAAAATGCTCATTATCACTGATCATCAGAGAAATGCAAATCAAAACCACAATGAGTTACCGTCTCACACCAGTTAGAATGGCAATCATTAGAAAGTTAGGAAACAACAGGTGCTGGAGACAATGTGGAGAAGTAGGAATGCTTTTACACTGTTGGTGGGAGGGTAAATTATTTCAACCATTGTGGAAGACAGTGTGGTGATACCTCACAGATCTAGAACTGGAAATACCATTTGACTCAGTGATCCCATTACTGGGTATATACTCAAAGGATTATAAATCATGCTACTATGAAGACACATGCACACGTATGTTTATTGTGGCACTATTTGCAATAGCAAAGACTTGGAACCAACCCAAATGTCCATCAATGATAGACTGGATTAAGAAAATATGGCACACATACACCATGGAATACCATGCAGACATGAAAAAGGATGAGTTCATGTCCTTTGTAAGGACATGGATGAAGCTGGAAACCATCATTCTGAGCAAGCTATCACAAGAAGAAAAAAGCCAAACACTGCATGTTCTCACCCATAGGTGGGAATTGGACAATGAAAACACTTGGACACAGGGCAGGGAACATCATACACCAGGACCTGTCATGAAGGATAGTATTAGGAAAAATACCTAATGTAAATGATGAGTTAATGGGTGCAGCAAACCAACATGGCACATGTATACCTACGTAACAAACCTGCACATTGTGCACATGTACCCTAGAACTTAAAGTATAATAAATAAATAAATAAATAAACAAACAAACAAACAAACAAACAGCTACACCACATTTCAAAAGTTTGTTCAGGAACATAAATTATTAAAATAAAATAAAATGTTAGCTGATATTATACTTTTATAAATTAAGCATCTCCAGTGGCATTCCTCAAGGCACATAAAGAATACTTGAATAATTTTTTTTTTGAGACAGGGTCTCTTTCACCCAGGCTGAAGTGCAATGGTGCAATCACAGCTCACTTCAGCCTCAACCTCCAGCTCAGATGATCCTCCCACCTCAACCTCCCGAGTTGCTGGAATTAAAGGTGCATACTACAGATAATTTTTTCACTTTTCGTAGAGATGAGGTTTCACCATGTTGTCCAGGCTGGTCTCAAACTCCCGGGCTCAAGTCATCTGCCCACCTTGTCCTCCCAAAGTTCTAGGATTACAGGAGTGAGCCATCACATCTGGCCTTGAATAATTATAAAAATATAGAATCTATCTATTAAAGATCCAAAGTCATTAATGTTCTAATTATGATTAACTGGGCTTTTTTATTTTTATTATGCTAGATAAGTTGCAGAAATACATTATTTCTTTTTTATTTTTAAATTATTTTTACTTTTTTAATTACAGCTTTTTTTTCTTCCAACTTTTATTTTAGGTTCAGAGGATGCAGGTTTGTTTCATGGGTAAATTGTATGTCATGGGGATTTGGTGTACAGATTATTTCATCACCCTGGTGCTGAGCATAGTACCCAACAGGTAGTTCTTCGATCCTCACATTCCTCTCACTCTCTACCCTCGACTAGGCCCTAGTGTCTATTGTTCCCTTCTTTGTGGCCATATGTACTCAGTGTTAACCTCCCACTTATACTGAGGACATGTGGTATTTGGCTTTCTGTTGCTATGTTAATTGCTTAGGATAACAGTCTTCTGCTTCATCCCTGTTGCTGCAAAAGACATGATTTTGCTCTTTTGTATGGATGCATAGTATTCCATGGTGTATGTGTACCACATTTTCTTTATCCAGTCCACAATTGATGGGCAGCTACACTGATTCTATGCCTCTGCTATTGCGAATAGGGCTGTGATGAACATACATGTGCATGTATCTTCATGATAGAATGATTTACATTCCTTTTGGTAAATACTCTATAATGAAATTGCAAGGGTCAAATAGTAGTTCTGTTTTGAGTTCTTTGAGAAATCTCCAAACTGCCTTCCACAATAGCTGAACTAATTTACATTCCCACCAACAGTATATAAGCATTCCCATTTTTCCACAGCCTTGCCAGTGTGGTTACTTTGTGGTTTTTTAGTAATAACCATTTGGCCTGGTGTCAGATAAGACCTCATTATGGTTTTGATTTGAATTTCTCTAATGATGAGTGATGTTAAGCATTTTTTCATATGCTTGTTGGCCATAAGTATGTCCTCTTTTCAGAAGTGTCTGTTCATGGCCTTTGCCCACTTTTAATGTGTGTGTGTGTTTTTTTTAATTGTTAATTTGTTTAAGTTCCTTATAGATGCTGGATAGTAAAACTTTGTTGAATGCATAGTTCACAAATATTTTATTTTCTCCCATTCTGTAGGTTGTCTGTTTACTCTGTTGATAGTTTCTTTTGCTACACAGAAGCTCTTTAATTAGTTCCCACTTGGTAATTTTTGCTTTTGTTGCAATTGCTTTTGGAGTCTTCATCATAAAATCTTTGCCAGGACTGATGTCCAGAATGATATTTCCTAGGTTTTCTTCTAGGGTATTTATAGTTTTAGGTTTTCAAATTTAAGTTTTTAGTCAATCTTGAGTTGGCTTTTTGTATTTGGTGGAAGGAAGGGATTCAGTGTTAATCTTCTGATATGGCTAAACAACTGTGCAGCACCGTTTATTGAATTAGGGAGTCTTTTCCCTATTGCTTGATAATATAGGCTTTTTCAAAGATCAGATGGTTATAGGTGTGTGTTTTTATTTCTGGGTTTTCTAACCTGTTCCATTGGTCTATGTGTCTGTTTTTGTACCAGTACCATGCTGTTTTGGTTACTGTAACCCTATAATATTGTTTTTGTGTAACATGATGCCTCCAGCTTTGTTGTTTTGCTTAGAAGGGACTTGGCTACTCAGGCCTTTTATTGGCTCCATATGAATTGTAAAATAGTTTTTTTTTCTAGTTCTGTGAGGAATATCATCGGTAATTTTATATAAATAGCATTAAATCTGTAAATTGCTTTGGTCAGTATGGCCAGTCTAATGATAGTGATTCCTCCTATTGTGAGCATAAAATACTTTTCCATTTCTTTGTGTCATCTCTGACTTTTTTCAGCAGTGTTTTGTAATTCTCACTGTAGAGATATTTCACTTCCCTGGTTATCTGTGTTCCCAAGCATTTAGTTCAGTTTGTGTCTATTGCAAATGGGATTGCATTATTGATTTGGCTTTCAGCTTGAACATTATTGATGTATAGAAATGTTACTAATTTTGTACATTGATTTTGTATCCTGAAACTTTGATGAAGTTGTTTATCAGATCTAGAAGCCTTTGGGCAGAGACTCATAGGATTTTCTAGGTGTAGAATTACATTGTCTGTGAAAAGAGATAATTTGATTTCCTCTCTTCACATTTGAATATGTTTTATTTCTTTCTCTTGCCTGATTGCTCTGGCTAGGACTTCCAGTACTATGTTTAATAAGAGTGAGAAGAGTGGGTATTTTTGTCTTGTTCTAGTTCTTAAGGGGAATGCTTCCAAGTTTTGCTTATTCTAACATTTGCCATAGATGGCTCTTATCATTTTGAAGCATGTTCCCTTGATGCCTAGTTTGTTGAAGGTTTTTAACGTAAAGGAATGCTGAATTTTATTGAAAGCCTTTTCTGTGTCTATTGAGATGATCATGTGGGTTTCCCGTTTGTTTGTCTGTTTTTACTTCTCTTTATTTAGTGAATCATATTTACTGACTTGCATAGTGGAATCAACCTTGCATCCCAAGAATAAAGCCTACTTGATTATGGTGGATTATATTTTTGATGTACTCCTGGATTTGGTTTGCTATTTTGTTGAAGATGTTTGCATCTATATTCATCAAGGATATTGGCCTGAAGTTTTCTCTTTTCGTTATGTCTCTGCTAGGTTTTTGCATCCAAATGATACTGGCCTCATGTAATGAGTTAAGGAGGAATTCCTCCTCTTCAATTTTTTTGAAATAGTTTCTGTAGGAGTGTTATCAACTTTGTATGTCTAGTAGAATTTGGATGTGAATCCTGCTGGAAAGGGGCTTCTTCTAGTTGGTAGATATTTTATTAGTAATTCAATTTCACGACTTGTTATTGGTCTTTTCAGGATTGAGACTTCTTCCTGGCTCAATCTTGGGAGGTCATATGTTTCCAGAAAATTATCCATTTCTTCTAGATTCTCTAGTTTGTGTGCATAGAGGTATTCATAATAGTTTTTGAGGGTGTTTTGTATTTCTGTGGGGTCAGTGATAATGTCCCCTTTGTCATTTCTGATTATATTTATTTGGATCTTCTCTCTTTTTTAAATTAGTTTAGCTAGTGGTCCATCAATTTTATTTATTCTTTTGAAGAACCAACTTTTAGTTTCATTGTATGCTTTTTTGCATCTCAATTTTATTCAGTTTAGCTCTTCTGCTAGGTTTGGGTTTGGTTTGCTCTTCCCCGCCCCGCCCCCCCCCCATTCCCTAGGTGTGATGTTAGGTTATTAATTAGAGATCTTTCTAACTTTTTGATCTGTGTGTTTAGTGCTTTAAGCTTTTCTTTTAACATTGATTTAGCTGTGTTTCGGTGATTCTGGTAAGTTGTATCATTGTTTTCATTAGTTTCAAAGAATTTCTTGACTTCTGCCTTAATTTTATTGTTTACTCAAAAGTCATTCAGGAGCAGACTGTTTAATTTCCATGTAATCATATAGTTTTTTAAGATCTTGGTATTGGTTTCTATTTTTATTGCACTGTGGTCTGAGAGAGTAGTTGGCATAATTTTGTTTTTATTGAATTTGTTGAGAATTGCTTCACAGCTGAGCATGTGCTCAATTTTAGAGTATCTCCCATGTGTGGATGACAAGAATGTATATTCTGTTGTTTTGCATGGAGTGTTCTGTAGATGTCTGTTAGAATCATTTGGTCAAGTGTTGAGTTAGGTCCCAAATATCTTTGTTAGTTTTCTGACTCAGTGATCTATCTAATATTATCAGTGCAGTATTGAAGTCTCCCACTATTATCGTGTGATTTTCTAAGTCTCTTTGTATGTCTCTAAGAACTCGTTTTATGAATCTGGGCACTCCAGTGTTGGGTGCATATATATTTAAGATAGTTAAGTCTTCTTGTTTAATTGAATGATTGATTATTATGTAATGCCCTTTTTGTCATTTTTAATCACCATTGCTTTAAAGAGCAGGAGTTGCTATTGGTTTAAAGTTTGAATAATCTTTTCTTGATAGACCTTTCTTCACCTATTTACTTTGAACCTACGAGTGTTACTGCATGTGTGATGGGTCTCTTGAAGGCACTGTATCACTAGATTTTGCTTCTTTATCCAACTTTCTGCTCTTTGTTTTTTTGAGTGGGGCAGTTAGACTGTTTACACTCAAAATGAATATTGATATGTGTGGATTTGATCCTATCCTTGTGTTGCTGGCTGGTTGTTACGTAGACTTGATTGTATAGTTGCTTTGTAGTGCCAGTGGTCTATGTACTGAAGTGTGTTTTTGTGGAGGTCAGAAACAGTCTTTCATTTTCATGTTTAGTATTCCCTTAAGGATCTGTTGTACTGCAGGTCTGGTGGTAACAAATTTCCCTAGCATTTGCTTGCTTAAAAAGGATTTCATTTCTCCTTTGCTTATGAAACTTAGTTTGGCTGAACATGAAATTCTTGGTTGAAATTTCTTTTATTTAAGGATCCTTAATATAGCCCCCAAATCCTTCTGGCTTATACGTTTTCTGCTGAAAAGTCTATTGTTAGCCTGATGGGTTTCCCTTGTGGTGACCTGCCCCTTTTTTCTAGTTGCCTTCAATGTGTTTTCTTTCACGTTGGCTTTGGAGAATATGATGGCTGTGTGTCTTGAGGATGGTTGTCTTCTATAGTATCTCTCAGGTGTTCTCTGAATTTGAATGTTGATCTCTCTAATGAGGTTAGGGAAATTTCATGGACAATATCCTCAAACGTTTTCTAAATTGTTTGCTCTCTTTCACTTTCTTTCAGGGATGCCAATGAGTTGTAGATTTGGTTTCTTTACGTAATCCCATATTTCTCAGAGGTTTTGTTCAATTTTTAAATTCCTTTTTTTTTTTTTTTTGTCTGAGTTTATTCAAGGCATTGGTCTTTGAACTCTGAGATTCTTTCCTCAGCTTGGTCAATTCTGCTGATAATACTTCTAATTGTATTATGAAATTCTTGTAGTGAGTTTTTCAGCTCTATCAGCTCAGTTTGGTTATTTCTTGAAATGGCTATTTCGTACTTCAGCTCTTGAATCATTTTACTGGATTCCTTGGATTTTGTTTTAACTTTCTCCAGAACTCAATGTTCTTCATTGCCACCTAGATTCTGAATTCTATCTCTGTCATTTCAGTCACTTTAGTCTGGTTAAGAACCATTGCTTGGGAGATAGTGCAGTCATTTGGAGGTAAGAAGAAGATATGCTGACCTTTAGAGTTGCTAGAGTTCTTATGCTGGTTCTTTCTCATCTGTGCGGGCTGATGTTCCTTTAACTATGTTGTAATTTGAGTATAATTAGTTGATTTTGTTTCTGGATGTTTTCAGAGGGCCAAGGCTTTGTACAGGGGATTTGTGGGTGAATTCCTGCCCTTGGTTTTAAATGGCAGTATACATTAGCAAAGTATCTTTTTGTGTTATAGTTTGGGCTGCAATCCAATAGTTGGTGCTTATTCATACTGGCTAGTGTATAGGCTCTTTCTCAGCCACACAACTCCTTTGTACTCCCTCGCATTTGCAACCATGCTCCATCTCAGTGCTCTGAAAATGTGGGTTCCTCTTCCACTCAGGTGTTTGCTACAGATCTCAGCATGGGGCTTAATAAAAAGTTCAGGCTTTTTATTCTTTCTCCAGCTTGGGGGTAGCAAGTGTGGAAACCTTGGAAGTGTCAATTGCAGAGGGCATGTCACTTGTCTCCGGAAGCTCCACCCCAGTGAAATGTAGAGCCACTGGCAACTGGAACACTCAGATGGGGGTGGGGTGGCTGCACTGTAGGCCCAAACTGGTGGTAGTGGGGGAGGGTGCTGCCTGGCAAAATGCAAGTGGGATGAGGGACTTGCAGGGAAGATAGTCTGGCCTCTTCTCCATAGGGCAGCTGTGGTGTGCTAGAGGTTCAAGTAAAGCATTCAGGCTCTTTGATCCTTCCCCAGCCTGGTGGCAGCAAGGGTGGGTAGCACTACAGTGGCATTGGCAGTAGCACAGGGGTTATCAGTTGCTTCTTGGAAATCCACCCCAGAGAGACACAGAGTCACTGCCAAAGGGAATGTTCAGTTGGGGGTTCAAGCTGGGGGCCTCACCTGGTGAAGAGCAGGGGTTGAGGGCTCTCAGGGAAGAGATTGATCTCCTCTCGGTAGGACAGCTGTGGCATGCTGAAGGTGCAAGCAAAGCGATCAGGGTCTTTGTTTCCTTCCTAGCCTGAGGGAAATAAGGGTGTACCACTGCAGAAGCAAATGGAAGAAAGTCTTTTGGTTATCTCTGGGAATACCACCCCAGAGATGCAGAGTCACCACTGACTAAAGAGATCAGATGGGTGTAGGGCAGCTGTGCTGGGGACCCAGGTTGAGAGGCTCTGCCCAGTGAGAAGCCAAAGGAGCAGGTGCCCATATAGAAGACAGTCTGGCTGCTTTTCTACCGCATGCTAGAGACTCATTATGTTTTGGGGCTCTCTGCACGCTCCCCAGCATGAGGGCAGTAGTGGTAGGCCTGTGGCAGCAGCAATTACAGCGAGTCCATGGGTCACTTCTGGGAACTGTCCCAGAGAGATGGAGAGCCATGACTGGTGGGAGAGCTCAGATAGTGGTGGTATGGCTGTGCTGTAGTCCCAGGTCTGTGGGCTTTGCCTGGTTGAGGTGCAGCAGAGGTGAAGCGTGCAGTCCCTCCACAACTCGCCAGCAAGGATGCGGCCCCTGTCATGGGGGCATGAGAGAGCCTGACCTCCCTTGTTGATGGGCCTATAGCAGCTAGGACCAGGGTACTCAGGGATCCAAGGCTCTTCGGGCTCCACATGGGCCCTGAGCTCTGGCTACGCCCAGACTCCAAGTAGCTCCCTGTGTCTTTCTGGAGGCCCTGGGCTGGCAGGGGCTGGTCAGTGGGGATTGTCTGTGCCCAGGATTGCAAAGGTCTGTGGCAGAAGTGTAGGTCCCTGGGGGCTCTTGCTCACTCACCCCTTCCCCATGTTGGGGACCCTCCCTTGGTTTTGTTCCCAACCCAGGTGGGCAGCTGTCCTGCCTTGCTATTCTCTGCTCTCTGTGGGTCACTGTTTCTTCCTTGATAAAACCCAACATGGAGCCCTGGAAAATCCACATGGGAGCTATTGTTTACTTGCCATTCTCTCTCCTCTCTGTGAGAGTGGTACATACTAGCTGCTCCTAGTCAGCCATCTTGGCTCCTCCTTTTCTCTTTTTTAATGGCCATTTATCTTTTCTACAGTGTTAAACTATTTTTCTAAGGGTTTAGGACATACTACATAATTAGAATCAATTTATGATGAGAAATATTTATTTTGTTGGAAACTGTGAGTTTAGGTAATTAAGTAGAAATTTAAAAGAAATATTCTACTTAAATTAATAGACTCTTGAATGCTGAAAAATAATTTTATTCCACTATTTCTAATCAGGATTAGAGTGGAATATCCTTTGTTTTTTTACATAAATCAAAATCTTTTTTTTTTTTTACATAAATCAAAAGCATAAACTTGGTATAACAATTATAGTTCTACTGGACCTAATTTAAATTACACAAAAAACACTATTACAAAATAGAAGTCCCTTCATTATTTTAATAATGAAATCTAACCATATGGAAAAAAAGTTTATATGAAAAATTTTTTATTAAAAATGTATGTGAAAACCACACATGGTTACCCAAATGTGATATTTGGGTATATAACAGAATATTATGAACAACTTCATATAAATAAATTTAATTTGAAAAAAATGGCAAATATCACATTTGGGTAACCATAGCAAGAGATTCAATTCATAGGAAATTTAGCCAAAACATTTTCATTTAAAAGAATTCAAATGTTAATGAAATGCTCTCTTTACAAGGAAAAAAAAAAACAGTTTATATGGAATTATTTTTTATTTATGTTCTAAATAAAAAGTAGGGACTACAAACCTCTAAATGGTACAGCAGGATATACCACGAGCCTTTAGAGCAAGGATGATGCTATTATCTCTGGGATAATCACAGAAAAAAAAATAAATAAAAGTTAACAGCATAATAAGTAAATAATAAAGTAGTTGATTTACCCAAAATAAGGCAAAAATAGAGGAAAGAGTAACTCAAAACTGGTAAATTAAAGACCATAGTAAGAGGCTAAATAGAACTCCATATGTGTCAGTAATTACATTCAAGGCAAATTGACTACTCTTTGTAGTCATCAAAGATTGTCAGATTAGAATAAACAAGACAAAATCCAACTTCATGGTAAAAAGTTACTCTTTAAATATAAGGAGATACAAAGGTTGAATATAAAAGTAATACAGCACACGAGCAAGTATCAACAAAAATAAAGCTGATGAAGCTGTAATAATAGTAGACAAAATAGACTATGGGAAAATAGGGATGTTTCATAATGAAAAAGGATCAACTGAAGATACCATAATCCTAAATCTGAATCACATAAAACATACCTTAAAACTGTATAGAGCAAAATTTGACAGAACTGAAAGAGGAGTAGACAAATCAGCAGACACCTACATTTTAATATATCTCTCTCATTAGTTAATGGCCCAAGTAGGAAAAAATATCAGAAAGAATATACAATATATAAACAAAATATTTGAAACTTGACCTAATGAACTTATGAAGAATATTGCATCTAACAACAGTATAATTAATATATTTTTTCAAGTACACATGCAACATATATTATTCAATTTTCATGCTACTGATAAAGACATGCCTGAGACTCGGCAGTTTACAAAAGAAAGAGGTTTAATATGGACTTACAATTCCACGTGGCTGGAGAAGCCTCACAATCATGGCAGAAGGCAAGTCACATCTTCCATGGATGGCAGCAGGCAAATAAAAAAGAGTTTGTACAGGGAAACTACCCCTTATGCTACCATCAGATCTCATGAGACCCACCCACCACCAAGAGGACACCATGTGAAAGACCTGCCCCCACGTCCAGTTACCTCCCATTGGGTCCCTCCCACAACACGTGGGAATTCAAGATGAGATTTGGGTGGGGACACAGCCAAACCATATCACAACGTTTATGAAACACACTATATTTTTGAGGAAGAAAAAGAAAAGCAATTCAAACTTGGAAAAGCAAAGACATTATAAAAAATTATAGCAGAAATCAATAAAATAGAAAACAAGTATTAAAAAGAGAAAAGGAATAGAGTCAAAAGGTGGACTAAGGAAAACTAACAAAATTGATGAAGATCTAACTAAGCAATATTGCTCAACGTATAAGTAGAGAACAAAACGTTACCAGTATCAAGAATGTAGATTCTGCAGATAACTAAAATATAACAGGAGAATATTATGAACAACTTCATATGAATAAATTTAATTTGAAAAACTGGCACAAAAATACAACTCATCAATATTGGCTGAAAGAGAGGTAAAACATATTAGTATTAGTCTTATAACAAAAATAATTCAAACTATTATTATACCTTTCTACAATTAAAACCTCAGGCTTCTATGGTTTTGCCTATGAACCCTTCCAACATTTTAGGAACAAAAATAGATAAATCTTAAACAAATCTTCTAGAGAAGAAAAAAAGAAAACTATCTCTTATTTTTTTAAGAGTCTAGTTTACCTTAATTCTAAAATTTGGAAGACTCTTACAAGAAAGGAATATTGCAGAATAGTCTCTCTTCTAAACACAAGATGCTAAAAATGTAAGCAAACTCTCAGCATATTGAATTCATTGGTTTATGAAAAAGGAAAATATATCACGAAGCAGTGAGATATATTCCAGGTTGTAACAAAGAGTCTGACTCTACTTTCTGATGTTTAACTCTTGATAGATTTTAAGCTTCACTCCTCCCTCTCTCCCCTTTGCCTCACATAGGGACAAGCTAACAAGGAAACCAGGGCATTTTTTTTCTTTGATGCTGACGTCAAATTCAAACCACGAGTGGGAATTTTCATCCTAGACCCATACCCTAATCACCATAATTTCAAGCCAATCTCCTGACCTGGATTTCTTAAGCCATTTTAAGACCTGTTTGGCAGCCACTCTGCTTGCCCAAGAAAGTCTCATGTGAGTGATACTTCTGTTCACCCTTTCTTGGTGTGTAGGTCTCAACATCTGAACCAGATTTTGTGTGCAGATCCATCATACCTCTAAGGAGTAGCAGCAACATGTGAGATACATAAGGTTAGTCCAACATTTGAAAAAAATCAGTCAATCTCAAACACAACATAAATACAATCAAGAGATTGTTGACTGAAGCAGCAAAAGAATTTAGCAAACTTCTACGTTATGATTTTTTAGAAAATAACCAAAAACTGTTAAGTAAACTTGAGTAAGAAGAGAATTCCTTGATATGATAAGAAATATCTACCAACATTTGCAGCAATTATTATACCAATTTATAAATATTTAAAACATTCCCCCCGAGTCTGAAAAAGTGAAAAAGACAAAGATGTCTACTATCACAACTTACATTCATCACCACATTGGAAATTCTAGTTGGTACAATAGAGCAAGAAACATAGTATAAATGAACCATAAACATTGGGGAATAAAATGTTAAATTGTCATTATTTGGAATATTGTGAGCCTAAAAAATCTATGAGTATTTACTAGGAATAATTAATAGAACTAATGAGCAAACTTAACATTTTGACTTGCACACAATACAAAATATAACTAATTTTACCTTATGTACTTGTCAAGAAATAAAAATGGAAACTAAAATAAAAATACTTAAATGGCACAGAAATATCAAATATCTAGGAATAAATGTATCACAAGTTGTACAAGACATTTCCACTTAAATATTCTAAACATTATTAAGAAAAAATTTTGAAACTTAAATGGAGAGATATACCATGTTCATGAGTTAAAAGACAATATTATAATGATGACAATTCTCCTCTAAATTAATTTACATTTTGAACACAATCCCAATGAAAATTTCAGCTTCTCATATGGCAGAAATTGACAAAACAGTTCTAAAATTTATATAGAAATGCAAGTTGCCCAGAACAACAAAGGCAATATTGAGGAACAAACATGGAAGATTTAACAATGCCAGATGTGATGACAATCCAGTGGTATTGGGACAAGGATAGAAAACCTCAGCAATGGAACAGAATAGTTAAGAAACAGAAGCACACAAGACCAGAACCTCAATACTGTGAGAAAAAGCATAATTTGATATTTTTACTTTGTGTTGCTTGGGCAATTGACTATTCATATTATTAAAAATGTATTTTCATCCCTACCTCAGGCTGTTCAGAAAAAAAAAATTACTTCTAGTTTATTTGAAGACTTAAAAGATAAAGCTATGTAATTTTCAGAGGTAAACACAGGAGAACATTTTTTTGGTTATGGGAGTGAGTAAATTTTTTTTTTCTTTTTAAAATAACATAGCCGGGTACGGTGGCTCATAACTGTAATCCCAGCTCTCTGGGAGGCCGAAGCGGGCGGAACACCTGAAGTCAGGAGTTTGAGACCAGCCTGGTCAACATGGTGAAATCCCATTTCTACTAAAAATACAAAAAATTAGCCGGGCATGGTGGCACGTGCATGTAATCCCAACGACACAGGAGGCTGAGGCAGGAGAATCGCTTGAACCTGGGAGGCGGAGGTTGCAGTGAGCCGAGATCGTGCTGTTGGACTTCAGCTTGGGCAATCAGAGTGAAATTCTGTCTCTAATAATAATAATAATAATAATAATAAATAAAAAGAACACAAAAAATGCTTACAAGAAATTATAGATTGATTTTTTTTAATTTCAGAATTTCTGCTAATAAACAGACATTGGTAAGAAAGTGAAAAGGAAACCCACAGCATAGAAGATATTTACAAAACATATATCTAATAAAAGATTTGGATCTAGAATACTAAATGAACAATAAATAAATAAACAAATAAACACAGATTACCAAATAGAAAAAAATGGTCCAAATATTTCAGACAGATACTTTATAAAATGATATCCAAATGATGGCAAACATGAAAAAATGTTCATCACTGTTTATCAGAAAATGCAAATTAAAATCACACTGAGATAGCACTTTCCACCCGCCAGAACTTCTAAAATGAAAAGGCCTGAAAATGTAAAGTGTTTGTGAGCATAAGGAACAACCAATATTATCACACATTGTTGGTGGGAGGGTAATTTAGTATAAATTTTTTGGAAAACTGGCTGTTACAGGTGTAATATGCACATTTCCTATAATGCAACAATTCCATTATTTGTATACCATGCAAAATGCAGGCAAAAAATCACAAATAGACATGTATTAGAATCTTCATGGAAGCACTATGTCTAATAGCTGAAAACTACCCAAGTACCTACCAAGAGTAGAATGAATAAATGCTCATATATTCACAAGATAAAATACTATACAGCAACTTAACATTGTTAAGTTGTTAACAGTGTTATTAACTGTTGCCACAATGACAAATGCTCTAACAATGATGCAACAGTAAACATGCATCTCAAAAATATAATGTTGAGCAGAAGCTAGACACACAATAATACATATAGTATATTTCCATTTATATAAAGTACAGAAAGAACCAACATTAAGAAATGCACTTAAAGATCAAGATAGTGGATATCCTTAAGCAGGAAGTGGGGAAGCATTTCTAATAATGAAAGAAGACATGTGAGGAACTTATTGGGGTGCTCTGGATCTCTTGACTATTCCTTAATCTGGGAGATAGTACATGGATGAGTTACATTTGTGAAAATTCATTGTGCTGTATGTACACTCTCATATATGTACTCTTCTAACTGTACATTATGCTTCAATTAAAAATGTTAAAAATTAGATTTTGTTACTTCAGGAACAAGTAGAAAATGTACTTTAATACTACAATATTTACTAGAGGAATTTAAAAAAGTAAAATACCTGTGAATAAATCTAACAAAACATGTTTAAGTTCTTTATTTAAAAATTATACAACTTTACTGAAAGATACCGTAAAAGGTCTTTGCTGAAAAGAAAAATGTAGTATTATAAAATCATATTTCTAAGTCTTCTACATCTCCAGTGGAACTCTCAATGCAATAAAAATCCCAATAGTTTGGACTGTGCATTGGTACAACTCAACAAACTGATTTTAAAATTTTAATTTGAATCAAATTTCAAAAATAACTAAAATATTAACCTAGAAATAGAATGTACAGTAAGTAACTCCATCAGAAGGCAAAACCTCTTGTACAGTTTTGATAATTAAGGTGAAATGCTATTAATGAAAAAATAAATAATTAGATCAATAGAACACAAATACAGAGTACTGAAACAAACCAATATTTATATGTGAAAAAATTCAGAACAGATACTGCAGAGTAGAGGGAAAGGGTGGAATATCCAATAAAATGTGCTAAAAATAGTTATCATTATAGGCAAAAATAACATCAAAAATAACATTTGATTTTCATCTCATATTTTTTTAAACAATCAATTTTAAATGAATTACGAGCATACCTCAGAAATATATTGTGAGTTCAGTTCTAGGTGGCCACAATGAAGTGAATATTACGAAAAAGTGAGAAGCGAGCAACTTTTTGTTTCCCTATGTGTATAAAATTTATATTAAATCATACTGTAGTCTATTAAGTGTGCAATAACATTATGTCTAAAAAAAGTACATACTTTAAAAAAGTTTTATTTCTAAAATTGCTGATGAACATCTGAGCTTTCAGTGAGCTATAGTTTTGCTCTTGGAGGGTCTTGCCTCAGTGTTGATGGCTGCCAACTGATCAGACGGTGATTGCTGAAGGTTGCAGTGGCCGTGGCAATTTCTTACAATAAAACAATAAAGTTTGCCATATTGATTGACTCTTCTTTTATGAAACAGTTGTTTGGAGCACACGATGCTACCAACAGCAATTTACCTACACACAGAACTTTCAAAATTGGAGTCAATCCTCTCAGACCCCTGGCACTGCTATATTAACTAAGTTTACATACTATTCTAAATCCTTTGTTGTCATTTCAACAATTTTCCTATCACCTTCACCAGGAACAAACTCCATCTCAGGAAACCACTTTTTTTGCTCATCCATAAGAAACAACTCCTCACCCATTCAAGTGTTATCATGATATCGCAGCAATTTAGTCCCATTGTATGCTTCACTTCTAATTCTAATTCTCTTGCTATCTCTACCCGATCTGCAGTTACTTCCTCCACTGAAATCTCTCTCAAAGTTATCCATGAGGGCTGGAATTAAATTCTACGTTCCTATTAATGTTGATATTTTGACCTCTGATGAATCACAAATGTTCTTAATGACATCTAGACTGGTGACTACTTTCTAAAAGGTTTTCAATTGACTTTGCCCAAATCCATCAGAGAATTCACTGTCTTATGGCAGCTACAGCCTTATTAAATATATTTCTTTTCTTTTCTTTTCTTTTCTTTTCTTTTCTTTTTTGAGATGGAGTCTCACTCTGTCACCACGCTGGAGTGCAGTGGCATGATCTCAGCTCATTGTAACCTGTACCTCCTGGGTTCAAGCGATTCTCCTGACCCAGCCTCCCGAGTAGCTGGGACTACAGGCACACACCACCACGCCCAGCTGATTTTCATACTTTTAGAAGAGATGGGGTTTCACCATATTGGCCAGGATGGTCTCGATCTCCTGATCTTATGATCCACCTGCCTAGGCATCCCAAAGTGCTGGGATTATAGGTGTTAGCCACTGCACCCAGCCAAAATATACTTCTTAAAATATAAGACTTGAAAGCCAAAATTACTGCTTGATACATGGGCTGAAGAATGCATGTTGTGTTAGCAGAGATGAAAACATTAATTGCCTATACCTCTCTATCATAGTTACATTGTCAATGAACTACACTGGCAATTAATTACAATGTCAATGGCAGCAGGTGACTGTCAATAAGCAGCAATATTTTGAAAGGAATTTTTTTTCTGAGCAGTAGTTCTCAACATTGGGCTTAAGATATTCTGTAAACCACGCTGTAAAGAGATGTGCGGTCATCCAGGCTTTGTTCTTCCATTAACAGTGGACAGGCAGAGTAGATTTAGTGTAAGTGTTAAAGATTCCAGAATTTTTTAAATGGTAAATAGTACTAACTTCAATTTAAAGTCTCCTGTTGCATTAGCCCCTAACAAAAGAGTCAGCCTGTCCCTGAAGCTTTGAAACCTAGCATTGGCTTCCCCTCTCTAGCTATGCAAGTCTTACACAGCATCTTCTTCCAATTGAAGGCTGTTTGTCTACAATGAAAATCTGTTGTTAGTGTAGACACCTTCATTGGTTATCCTAGATCTTCTTCATAGCTTGCTGTAGCTTCTACATCAGCACTTGCTGCTTCACCATGCCTTTTTTATGTTGTAGAGAGGGCTTTTTTCCTAAAATGTCATGAATGAACCTCTCCTAGTGTCCAACTTTTCTTCTGTAGCTTCCTTGCCTCTCTCAGCCTTCATAGAATTGAAGAGAGTTAGGGCTTGGCTCTGGATTAGGCTTTGGCTTAAGGGAATGTTGTGGTTAGTTTGATCTTCTATCCAGACCACTCAAACTTTCTCCATATTAGCAATAAGGCTGTTTTGCTTTCTTATCATTTGTTTGTTCACTGGAGTAGCACTTTTAATTTCCTTCAAAAACTTTTTATTTGCATTTACAGCTTGGTTGTTGGCTCAAGAGGCCTAGCATTAGGCCAAGTTCTGCTTTCAATATGCCTTCTCCACTAAACTTAATCATTCTTAGCTTCTGATTTAAAGTAAACTATGTGCGACTCTTCCTTTCACTTGAATACTCAGAGGCCACTGTAATTGTCCTGATTTCAATATTGTGTGTCTCAGGGAATAGGAAGGTGTAAGGAGAGGGAAAGAGATGGGAATGGCTGATTGATGGAACATCACAACTCACACAACATTTATCAGTTAAGCATATCTTGTTATGCAGGTGCCCTAAAACACTTACAATAGTGACGTCAAAGATCCCTGATTATAGATCACCTTGACAGATGTAGTAATAATGAACACATTTGATATGTTGTGAAAATTACCAAAATGTAACACAGAAAAACGAAGTGAGCACATGCTGTTGGAAAAATGCTACCAACAGAGTTACTCAACACTGAATGGCCATAAACCCAAAATTTTTTAAAAAGAAAGAAAAATGTAGTGTCTGTGAAGTGTGTTCAGATGAAGTGCAATAAAACTAGGTATGCCTGTATAGTAGTAAAAAAAAACAAAAACTTTAATTTATTTTTGAAAATACTTTATCCTAATTTTAACCTTTGAATAAAGAAGAAGTTCTGGTGGAAAAATGTCATAAAGCAAATAATAAGGAAACATATTGATTATTTTAAAAGAATTAACTGAATTCATTATGATTAAGTTAGATTAAAGAATATTTTTTCACCAATCAGTAACATAAAGAGAATGAAAACGAATTATATGCTGGAGAGAAAATGTGCTACACATTTAGTTGGCAAGTTTTTCATCTCTAAAATAAAGAACTCATACAAATAAAAACCAGACAATTTAATAACTCGGAATTAGCAAGTTATAAAGACATCTTTCACATAATAGGATATGCAAAAAGCCCAGGGACATGAAAAGATGCTCAACTTCATTGGCATATGGGTAAATACAAATTAAAACAAAAGAGATTCCATTTTATTAAGATCAATCAATATTAGCAGGAGTTTACAGAATAAAAATAAATACTTGAGAATCCATAATTGAGACATTGTCTATGTCCCAAAATTAAGAAAAATTAAGAAATCAGCTAAAGTCAAGTATTGACAAAGACATGGATCAACAGAAACTTCAGGTGGGGGTACACAGTATACTTTGGAAATTGTATCACACTACCTAGTATAGTTCAACATGTACTTATTAAATGGTCCTACAGTTCTACTCTTTTCTATATGCTGAAAACACTAAAGATAGACATTTACAATACTGTTGTACTATTGTAGATAGATCAGCACTGTTTGTGATAGCAAAATCCTGGAGTCCACTCAACCTTTGAATGCCAGTATAAGTAAATAAATTGTTGTATATTTAAACACTGGAATTATTATACTTCAGTAAAAAATTAAAAAAAAACTAGAACTAAAGTTATATGCACCAACGTGGATAAACCTCAAAAACAAGCTTGCGAGAAAAGAGGTGGCTGCAAAATAATTCATACTATTCCACTTTTTAGAATTCAAAAATGGCAAAACTATGCAATAAATTATTTACAGATGCAAGCATGTTTGATACAATTATGTTTTAAAGCAAGAAGGTAAATGACACAAACTTCAGAACTGATTTGACAATTTTGAAAAATATGGTTCTAGATTAGTCATATTTTGATTCAAGTATATGTAACAAATAAAGACAAATATAGCTATATAAGGACCCATGAATCTTGTCTCTATATACTTCTTATTAGGGAGTGATTAGAAGTAGTGGTGTACACCAAGAGAAAGACCTCACATCCAACAACGGTGGAATTAATCCAGGGGAATGGCTAAGAGAAGTCTCAGAAGACTGTAAGTTTGGTAAATTTCTAAAATAACTAAGGCAATTTTGGCTTGGGGAGGGATACTGTAAAAAAATGACAGTAAACAGATAAAATGAGAAGTAATTTGTTGGTGATTATTGTTGGTGATTTGGTGGTGTTTACACACAGAGAAAAAGAGTGAGAGAGTGAGAAAGAGGAGACAAGGGAGACAGGAGAAGGGAGAGAGGGAGAGAAAGCCAGATACGTGAAAAAGAGGGAATTGTTAATTTAAGGAAAACAAAAGTTTTTACAATAGAAAATATTATAGTAGAATACGTTGCTCTATGTAGTGTATATATTCAATAGAATATGGTGATGCTGAAATAAACACTGATTGTTTAACAAATTACTAGTCAATAATTTGGGAGGATGGAGCAAGGCTGGTTGAGGAGAGAGCTATATCTTTATCTAGCATAACAGATAAATACCCAAATTGATAATCACTAAATAACAATGTAAGCATATTATTTAGAAACATAGAAGTAATTACCAGAAGAAGCACTTAAAATTATTTCCTCTGAAGAATATGACTGAAAGAAGAGAAGACATGGGTTTAGTGACCACACTCTTTAAGGTTTTGATACATTAGAAAAAAGACTTTCTGCACCTATTTTTGATATATTTTAAAAAATTAACTGAAAACATAGACATTGTCCCAATTATGGATTTTCAAGTGTTTATTTTTATTCTGTAAAATCCTGCTAATGTTGATTGATCTATTTGGTAAATAAGTGGTGTTCATCTTCAAAAATTTCCACAGACACACAGGTAAGGATTTTTTAAAACCTAAATTGGCTTTGCAATGGGCCACCAGTTTAGAAAGCACTCTACCATCAAAGGCTCATGTCAACATTAAATACTTCACGTAGCTGAAGTCAGTGGATGGTAGAACCCCAGAGATCTTTCTGAATAAGAAATCCAAGCCTGAATGCTCAGTATCTATCAGAGAAGAGCCACATCTACAAAATTCTTCCACTCTGGTCTCCTTTACTGAAGTTCCGCTTTTCCGTACAATCTTTCCACACAATCTTGGTAGCTCGATGAGTTAAAAGCCTTAAATGGTTACATTTATTGTTGTTTCTGGTTGTCGTCAAGGTTACAGAAACAGCAACTACTGCAGGCAATTAAACTGACTTCATAACGTGCCTTAGCTACAAGACTGAAGTTCCAATTTTCCAGTTGTACTTGGATCTGAAATTTGGCTTCACATGAGCTCAGTCTGTCCCAGGACAAAGTCAAGCCAAGTTTACATTGTCTACTAAATACTCCAATGGTTGACACTATTTTTTTCAAACGTGAAACACATTTTATGGACTGGAACATAATAGTACAGTGATAAAACTGTAGGATATTTAAAAGTTTTTTTTTTATTTTTCTTTTCTCTTATCCCAAAGTATTTCCTCTAACATTACACTTTTCTTATTTTTTTTTTCCATTGCTATCTCTTATTCAATAAAAAAAGGAAAATCTCTTAAGCCCTGGAAAGAAAAAGTCAAAGATAAGAACCAATCAATCTCTAGTAATTCTTTCCATTAATTTTGTTACTCTAAGTTTCTCACTGAGTCTCTGCAGCCCTTTGGCTGTGTAGATAGAACTACAGTTTCTTAAGCACAGACACCCCAAATGCAAAGTAGATAGTTCTGAAGTTGACGTAAAGAACTAGAGCTACTAGAAGATGGGATTACCATTTCCTATCCTAACAATTGCGCACCACTACGCGCTACTTCTGGTTTTATCTTGGAAGTAATTGTTTAATACCTGATTTTAAGGCCTTTCCTGAGATTGGAATATAATTGGACAAATTTAGCATATCTGATTGCATCCATTAGATGTTAGTTTAAATTTATAAATGACAGCAGAGGGTCCAAAGTTACTTGAAGCAGTACAAGTACATTCATCACAGTCATGACTGGTCACCTTGGAGCCTCAAATGAAGTTAAACCTGTACATATGCCTGCTAAGTTATCTGGTATTTTTAGAAGAAAAATAAATCAAAATATAAACTTTTTAAAAAGAAGAAAAATAAAGCTAAAATGTAAAAGCATATCTACCTTTCTCTCCCTCTTAGGATAAAGAAGATACTGAGTCAAGATGTCAGGCTTACCAGTAATACTGGGTTAGAAGAAAAAGAATGATGCATTTTCTTGGAGTTTTGCTTAGTCACACCAGGTTTTGCATGATATTTTGGGGGCAGTGTCAGCACTCATGAATGACAAGCAGTTGCATGCTTGTACATCATACTCAGCACTGGAATTCAATTCAGAATTAACATTGCCTCAAAGATCAAATAAAAACAGATATTACAGTCCTAAATCTAACAGTCCCTGCAGAATGACTATGGGGTGGGGAATAGCACCAGAGACAGAAGGAGAATGAATGAGGCAGCCACAGTCACTCCGGTACCTTGTCATTGGTTCCGTGAGCACTAGTTAAATCGGATATAGGTCAATAACCTAAAATTCAACATCTTACTAACCAAACTCATCTCACAGACACGTATTTCTCGTTCAGTGTTCCTTTTAACTGCAATAAGTACCACTTTCCCCACCTAATGAAATCCCAAACCTCAAGCAATCTTTAATGTTTTCATTCTCTCTCATATTTCACACTGAATCATTTATTAAATTATTTTCTCTACCTCAGAAATATGTCTGAAATATTAATATTCTTTCTTATGCCATCATCACTGAAGTTCAAAAAATTACCACTGTAAGTTTTTGTTCATTTGTTTGTTTCTGAGACAGGGTCTTGCGCTGTCACCCAGGCTGGAGTGCAGCGGTGTGATCTCAGCTCACTGCAACCTTAACCTCCCAGATTCAAGTGATTCTCGTGCCTCAGTATCTGAAGTAGCTGGGATTACAGGCGTGCACCACCACACTTGGCTGATTTGCGTATTTTTTAGTAGAGATTGATCAGGCTCGTCTTGGACTCCTGATCTCAAGTCATCCAACTGCCTCAGCTTCCCAAAGTGCTGTGATTACAGGCACCAAGCCTAGTCAACCACTGTGGACAGTTTCTAGCCACCCTCTTCATGTCTATGATTGCTGTCTCTGTCATTCATGGCCCAGAAATCAGAGGGTCCTTTTATTATTATTATTATTATTTTTTTATTTTTTTTTTTTTTGAGAAGGAGTCTCACACTGTCGCTTGGGCTGGAGTGCAGTGGTGCGATTTTGGCTCACAGCAACTTCTGCCTCCCGGGTTCAAGCGATTCTCCTGCCTCAGCCTCCTGAGTAGCTGAGATTACTAGCTACCACGCCCTGCTATATATATATATATATATATATATATATATATATATATATATATATATAGTAATTTTAGTAGAGATGGGGTTTCACTATTTTGGCCAGGCAGGTCTCGAACTCCTGTCCTCATGATCCACCCACCTCAGCCTCCCAAAGTGCTGAGATTACAGGCATGAGCTATTGCACCTGGCCAGAGGGATCTTTTAAAAAATGGAAATCCGATGTGTCATTGTTTTCTTTTCTCCTTAAAATTGTACAGTACCTTCCCATTTTCTTATAATAATATAAAAAATCCTTAAAACCTACTGACAGTTGGTCCTTATAGCTCTAGCTTCATCTTTTGTAACTTTAGCTTTGTCTTTTCTGCTACAAATCTTCTAAATTTCTTGCGGGTTTTCAATCACTATATATGAAATTTATTATACAGTTCTGGGACTTTTTATGTGTAGGGGATATTTGCATGGGATGCTATTACTTCATCCTCATCCTATTCCTATTCATTCTTTTGTGTTAGTTTAAGAATCAATTAAATAAGTCTTCCTCATCTTTAGGTGGATTTAAATTCCATTTTAACTCAATGCCTTTGTATATTGAACTTCATCTTTTCTAAAGTATTTGAAACTTCCATTTCAGTTCAATGTCCATACTTAATCCTAATCCCTACGTCTTCCAGGTCTTTATTTGTCTTGTTCATACTTGACCTCTGCATTTTTACTATAAGTCCTGGAACATGGTAGAAGCTTGTTAAGTATTGATTGAATCAAATTGAATAAAATATATAAGAATGATAAAAATGTGTAGCAGCTTCCTTTAAAATGCTAGAGATTTCAAAATCTCAGCAATCACTACTAAAGAACTTACCCATGTAAGCAAACACCAGCTGTCCCCCAAAACTCTATTGAAATAAAAAATAATTCTACCTATATCGTCAAAAACCACATTTCATTTCACTGATTTGCACATCAGAATTGTTTATATGTGTATGAATGTGTATTCGTAGCTGTGCAAGAGAAGGTGGAAGGTGAAAGGAAAACAGGCATGAACAACAAAGGCATATATATATATTCATTTTCTTTCTCATTAAACTAGGATTTTGTGAATTGTTCCTGAATGACACAGATTTTAATAGGTATGAATATATATATAATGAAAAGGACTGTGAGGAACACTTTGGCTTTCTTTTATCAAAGGCCCTGCCATGTTCTGAGGTATTTTCTGGACCTCTTAGTATTGTATGTATAATCTTACATACCAAAACAAATACGGTTATAAAATTCAAATAGCAATCCACTTGAGAATAAATCATAGCATACCCTGCTATTTTTGCCTGCCTTCCTTTAAAGATGTGAAGATCTGAAAGAATATATGAAACCTAATCCCTTCCTGTGGTTTAAAAAAATATTAAGAACAAACTACATGAAAGTCTCAGCACATGCTTGCAGTCATTCCAAAGTAAATGTTTTCTCTATACCTTGGAGAAAAAGTGATTTTGTGACACTCTACTTTGGAAAATGAACTAATTTTTTTTCAAGGACAGCCTCATTTAGAAGTATGTATACTTCAGAAGCATCACTTTTCCAAAACTCTATGCTTTGGAATAGCATTGCCTTGAGATTTGTAGATGTTAAAAAAGGGCACCCTACATCTTTTAGAAAGATGGGTTGCATTTAGCTGTATCATACTATTAAAGTATTGCAGCAAATTATGAGTAGCATGGATTAACCTAGACTTTTCAAACATTTTATCACTCAACTAAACTTTATTGTATTTTCATACCTATTAAAATCTGTGTCATTCAGGAACAATTCACAAAATCCTAGTTTATTGAGAAAGAAAATGAATTCCAAACTAGCAACCTTATCAGCCTCTTTTCCCCCTCAAAAAGCCTATCTAGCCTCAGTCATCATTCTTAAAATGACAATAATCACACCTATTACACAGTAGTAGAGTGAGAATTAATTGAGGGTTATATACCAGATTTCCTACTCAAAATCTCATTTCTCTTCTATGCTCCAAACCATAGAAGAAAAATTACAACAAATTATTTCTATAAAAATATTTAGCAGATTTGTTAATGTTTCTTTAAAGGGGAAATATCACATACTTTTATTATTGTTACTGTAACATTTGCGCAATGCCTTAAACTGCAATGTTCTTTGCACTAGGGGAACTTCAAACGTGAATGTTCTGTACAAATTCTGGCTGTTGCCATTGAATGTCATATAGCTGAATGGCAAGCATTACCATGCCTGTGCTCTGCTAGAGGAGCACCTGATTGGCACTACAATCGAAGTACAGGGGGATGCACTTCACAGAGGAACAAAACAAAGGCAGAAACAATTACTCTGAAAGCTTTTTTGCATTCAGATCACTTTCAGTATGTCTGCAAATCATAAATAGGCTTCAAAGAATGAAAAGTCGGAAATTGGAGCTCATAGCATATGGGTTTCTAGACAAATCTAGACGTGGAATTGAAAATGACTAAATTTGACTTCCTTGTCAAAATTGTGTTTGCACAGGAATCTGACCTTTATCCTGTCTCCTTTCTCCCCACCTCCCCCGGAGCCCAATATCAAACACTTGTTTGAGTAAAGAAAAATTCAAGCTAACAGGAAAACTGTAACACTACAGAGTAAACACTCACAGCAGCCTCTGTCTAAGGAGTCATACTTCAGAGAACAGATGACTTTTTTTTCGTGAGAGAACTGCTGTTAGCTAATATATGACAGTTCATGGGCTTTCACTGTAGTCAATCAGAAGCAAAAAATCAGACTGAAACTTGCAGACTGAAGCTTCTGAATTCGACTGTAATGGAAATTATCTGCAAGCGTCTTGGTTATTCAAAGTTTCAGTGATTTTCCCATATGTATTTTTGATGAATTCATGTTTAAGAACCAGGAAAGTCAAACCATAATTTTGCTTTTAAAAAGGCAAGAAAATACTAAAATATAAAGCTTTGAAATTATCATTGCTTTGTTAATTCTCAAGATCTACAGATCTGATTACATGTAAGTTTCTGTATTGCATCTCAAAGGATAGATAAGTAAATTAGAAAATAGTAAATATTGTGCATAAATCTTTGGAATGAGTTAAGGCCCTTTCATCTGTTATTAAGGTGAGAGGAAACATGAGGCATAGGAAACTTTCCTCAGCACCAGATATGTTGGGGAAGCAGTTCAATTGACTAAAATAATTCTTCGTCTTCTAAAGTTAAAACTTATCTTTAAGGAGAATCACAAACAAGTTTATTTATCTCAATTATATCTAATTTGATGTGTTGATTTTTGGTACATGACAAACTATTATCATTGGTCTAAATATAAACTTCTGTTATTAATCTTTGGTTTAGTCACATTTTCACTTACTCATTTAATAATATAATGAATTCCTATTATTATTAGTCCACTGACTAAATCAAACAGTAGAGTCTTATAAATAACACTTCTAAGGGTTCCTCTACCAAATCATTCCTCTATCATGCCCACTTCCAGAGGGATACTTATTCTAAATTTTGCATTTATTATTTGCAGTGAATGCTGAAATTAGCTGCCTGGATCATCTAGGCCTGCCTCTTAGGGTGTCCTCATGCAAGGTCACTGCCTTTTTCAGAGGCAGCATGCATAGAATGAGTGTGTGAGGACGGGGAGGCACTGGGAGTTATACAGGTCTGGCTCTAGGGTTCCAATGTAGTACCAGTTTCCAGAGACATCCCAACTCCGGAGTTCTTTCTGGGGGCTACTAAGGCTATTTTTGAGACTGTATCTCACTCCAATGGCTCCTTATTCTTTCACTTTCTATACAGACATCTCCTTCACATACTTTGTTTTCTAGGGAATCTGGTCTTTGACATGATTCCTGTTCTTTTTTCAAAAAATAATACAGAAGTAATTGTATATCCATAAGCAAAAAACAAACAAACAAAACAACAACAAAAAAACCTTGACTTAAACCTCACTCCTATACAAAAATTAACTCAAATAGAAAATGGACTCACATGTAAAATGTAAAATTATAAAATTTTAGAAAAAAAGGATAAAAGATTTGCCATATGAAAAGATTTTCAACATCATCAGCTTTTAGGAAAATGCAAATTAAGTCACAATGAGATACCTTTATACACCTATGAGAATAGCTAAAATAAAAACTACTGATAAGCCCAAATGCTGATGGGGATGTGGAAAACTGGATGACTTGTATATTGCCAGTAGGAATGTAAAATATCATGATACAGCCACTCTGGAAAACAGTTTAGCATCTTTCTATTATATAATACTAAACACATAATTACCATATAACTCAGCAATTGCACACTTGAAATATGTTTCTTGCACACTTGAAATATGTTTCCCAGAGAAATGGAAACTTATGTTTATGAAAAACAAAACCCTATCTATGAAGAATAGCAGCTTTATTCATAATAAATAAAAACTGGAAACAGTCCAGATGCCCTTTAATGGTGATTATGAAACAAACTGTGCTGTTTTTCTGCCAGGGACTACTACTTAGCTATCAAAATGGAAAAATCATTGACACATGCAGCAACATGGATGAATCAAGGATTTCTACAGCGTTATACAGGTGAATAAGGGTGAAAAAAGCCAATCCCCAAAGCTTCCATACTGCATGATCTCATGCATATCAGATTCTTGAAATAGCAAACTATGGAAGTATAGAATAGAGCAGTGATTACTCAGGTTTAGTGATGAGGTTGGGGAGGTATGGCTACAAAAGGGCAACACAGGAGATCCTTGGGATAGAGTTGTTCTATATATTAACTGTAGTGCTGGATGCAGAAATCTACATGAAAAAACATTTTATTAAACTAAATATACACACATGAATGAGTACAAGTTAACTTGTAAAATCTGAATAAAATTGATGGTTTGTAACAACCTTAATATTCTGGTTGTGATTTTCTACAGTTTTGCAAGATGTTACTAACAGAAGAAATGGCATGAAGGGTGCATGGGCCTTTTGTGCCATTTCTTATATATACATCTACAACTATTTCAAAATCATAATTCTAATTTAACAATGTAATGCTTGTGTTTAAATGTTATAGTAGTAGTAGGTACTATAGATTCTTTGGTGTGTGGCTTTTCTTTTCTTTCTTTCACATACTCCCTAATTGATCCTATGTGACAGATTAAATACCAAGATTTATCCAATCCGCTGTATGTAGCTTTCTTTCATTCATATTTACTGCTATTTAATACTTGAATTTCTGACTATAACATAATTTTTGTGTATATTTTTCCATTGATTAGTGCTTGTGGTTTTTTAAGTATTTGATATTATGGACAGTGATGTGAACTTCTTGTCCTAGGTATGTAAGTCTTTCTAGTTCATTGATCCGCTCCTTTCATTCCTTCTAATTTTGTGTTCATCTTACAATTTGGTTTATTATTTTTCAGCATTTTTCCTTTCTAGTATAAATATTTAAGGCTATATGTTTCTTTCAAAGCATTGTTTTTGTATTTTCCCATGAGTCTTGATGTACAATGTGGTTATATTTCTTTCTTTCTTTCTTTCTTTCTTTCTTTCTTTCTTTCTTTCTTTCTTTCTTTCTTTCTTTCTTTCTTTCTTTCTTTCTTTTCTCTCTCTCTCTCTTTCTTTCTTTTTCTTTCTTCTTTCTTTCTTTTTTCCTTTTATTTTGTCAGAGTCTTGCTCTGTCGCCTAGGCTGGAGTGCAATGGCATGATCTCGGCTCACTGCAACATCCACTTTCCAGGTTCAAGTGATTCTCTTGCCTCAGCCTCCCGAGTAACTAGGATTACAGGCATGCACCACCACGTCCAGCTAATGTTTGTATTTCTACTAGAGATGGGGATTTTACCATGTTGGCCAGGTTGGTCTCGAACTCCTTACTTCAGGTGATCCACTTGCCTTGGCCTCCCAAAGTGCTGGGATTATAGGCGTGAGCCACCGCACCCAGCCATATTTAGTTATTTCTAAATATTTTTTAGTTTTGAAATTTGTCAACTTTTTTAAAATCATAAATTGTTATACATTTTTTTATTTCCAAATATAAGGGAGTTTATTTATCTTTTTTAGTTGTTGTTCTTACACATTTTTAGCTGGATTTCATCATCCTGAGAAACATATATCTGCATGATACCTGCACTTTGAAATTTATTATTTCCTGCTTGATGGGCATAGAAAATGATCAATTTTGTGAAAGAGCTATAAACATTTAAGACAAACGTATTTACTCTAATTGGGGGGCACAAAATTCTGTGTATCTCTATTACAATAAACTTGATATTTTTACTATTCAAATTATATATTTTTTTGACTATTTGTACTATTAGTGAATAAAAGAAGACTGCTGAAATCTCTTTTTATATATTGGTAGATTTATTTAAGCTTCCCAGTAAATCTATCCATTTTTTAATTCATATAATTTGAGGCTAATTTGTTAGACAATAGAGTTTAAATTGTTCCATGTTTTTTGTGAGTTTAAATTCTGATCATTTCCGCAGTAACCCTAAAAGGTTATTTTGCCTTAATGTCTATTTTTTTGTGATTATTATTGTTAAGTCAGCTTTCTTTTATTTGCTCATTGCCTAAAAATGTGAGCTAATTTACTATGAATATAAAAAAATTTATATTATTTCTCCTGAGAACAGAAAATAATCAACATTCAGTACCTTAGATTACACTGGTATCACTTGTGGTTCAAGAAATAACACAACTTACTAACAATTTTATAGTAAACTTATTCTACATTAGTTTATTATTTCTAGATATTCATTTGGAAGAACAAGGTATTAAAAATGTAGATGAGTTTTAGCCATTTCTTTAATTATTTATGAGTCATCTATGATACAGCATAAGTCCCCTTTTTTTGTTTCCCTGTTAGCATTATTTTATAAGATGTATGAAAGCTAAAAATTTCCCCTCCTAAAAAGGAGTAACAATAAAAGCTTATATTTACTAAAAATCTTCACATTTACTAAAAAATCTTCACATATTCTTAGAATGAAGAGTCTCCTGAATAGGAAAAATTCGGTAGCTTTATGTACAATATTATATTCTACATTCTAATAAATCTGTTATCACCTTCATAAGCACCTTAAGCAGGCCTCACTCCAGACAATATCACCATGTACATTTTAGGCAGACAACTACAGAAACAGAGCTATAAGTAAGATCATTTAGAAGAAAAGACAACAGAATAAATACTTTAAGGGGATAAGCCCCTAATGCATTAACTAATAAAGGAAATAAAATGGTCCTCTTTTTCATTCAAATGTGTCAAATAGGTTAGAAAGCACTAAAAAACGATGTTTTCCACACTGTAAAATATTTACCTGATATTATTAGGCCCTGTCCCAGTTGTAGCAATTAAATAATATTGATCCTTTTATGAATAACAAATTTTGAGCTCTTGACAAATAATTAGAATATTCTGAAGCTTTCCACTTGGCAAGTTTTGGAAAAGTCTTAACAGAAACTAAGGTCATTGCTTTTCCCATTTAGTGGATATTTAAGGGTTCAATAAAATGTCTGACTTTGTTTTTGTTGTTGTTTTCTGCAACTTTTCATTTGTTTAAACTGCTTGATGTAAAAAGAAATTCCATTCTTATTCAAAGTCTCGTGGAAACAGAACAGGCACTGACAATTAATGCATGTCCAATTTAACCTGATCTTCCAAAGTAGGGTATTTAACAAGGTTGATAGCTATTACCGTGCATAGTTTTTCAACTTTGTCTCCCAGGCACATAGTTGCCTTGTCTATCTTTCAAAAGTACAGTTCTAATCATGTAAACCCTCCCAGCTCCCATCTTGAAACGCCCTTGGCTATCCATTGATTTCAGATCTGTATTGGCAGTGTTTGACCTATCTCTCAAAGCCAGATTATCTCCTAACTGGGTGTGAATTTACATTTACAAATTCATTTCATACTATTTGCTTTGATTATCTATGTACCAAACTTAGGGATGATACATATTCTACCCTTTAATCATGTTGGTTTCTCTTTTTGGTTGGTCCTTTATCCTATCTTTACACATTCCAATATTAACCATCTTTTATTGTCCTGTTCAGATAGGATTGCAACTCTTCTATGAACCCTGCCTTAGGCCTCTCTACACTGCAAATATCCTCTCCTTCCTCTGAATTACAAATTAGCACATTATGTGTGGAAAATAGAAAGTATGACTTCTATTATAACGTGTTTGCATGCCTTCAATTTCCCAGCAACTTTTCATTTATGTGGTCTTTTGTGATTGGCTTCTTTCACTTGTCATAATGTTTTGAAGGTTCATTTATGTTGTAGCACTTGTCATACTTACTGATTTATAGAGCTGAATAATGTTCTACCATATGGATACACATTTTATTTATCTATTCATGAGCTGATGAATACTTGGGTTGTTTCCATTTGGGGCTATTATAAATAATGGTGCTATAAACATTCACGTACAAGGTTTTGTGGGAATATATGTTTTCAGTTCTTTAGGGTACATACCTGGGAGTAGAATGTCTGGATCATATGGTTACTCCATGTTTAATCATTTGGGGACCTGCTAGACCTTTTTCCAGAGCAGCTGCACTGTTTTACATTTATACAACCAGTGAAAGATGGCTGTAATTTCTCCACAGCTTTGGCAGCGTTATTATTATCTTTAAATTATTATAGTTATCCCAGTGGATATGAAACGCTGTCTTAATGGGACTCTGATTTAAATATGTATTATCTTTTATTCTATTGAAGTGGTATATTACACTCATTGATTTTCAGATATTAAATCGACTTTGCTTTCCTGGAACAAATCCTGAATTGGTCATGGTGTATAATCCTTTATTTTTTTCTTTTAAAAAATTTGTAAAAATGTAAGGGGATACAAGTGCAATTTTGTTACATGGATATATTGTCTAGTGATGAAGTCTTGGCTTTTAGTATATCCATCACTCAAATAATATAAATTGTACCCATTAAATAATTTCTCATCACCCATCTCCATTCTGCCTCCACTCTTCTGAGTCCCCAATGTCTATCTTTCCACTCTCTACATCCATGTGTACATATGTATAATCCTGTACACAAAATGTTACATTGCATGTACTAGTATTTTGGGGAGTATTTTGGTGTCTGTATTCATAAAAGATATTGGCTTGTAGTTTTCTGGTGATGTCATTATCTAGCTTTGGTGTCAGTACAATATTGGCTTCATATGATGAGTTGAGAACTGTTCTCTCCTCTTCTACTTTTGAGCTTGTAAACATTTGTTTTCTTATTGTTTTATAGTTCAACTATTGTAAAACAATTTGTTTACTTAATCTAGAATGTATTATTTGTATAAAAAAGATTTCTTTTCATATTAACAGATAATTGAAGCAGCATTTGTTAAATTACATTCTTAATATCATTGATTTGGAAAGTTATTTTGTAATATTAAATTTATAGATTATACTCTTAAGTATCTCAGTCCTCGTTTTCTTTATCAAACATGACTTAGTTTTTTCTACTTTCTTATTTGTCTGGATTGTCTAGAGTGTGGAGTCATTCTTTCAAGATGAACCCAGACTTCCTGGCTGCCACAGTGGTATTGCTCCCCTGGCAAAGCCTGTATAATATTGTGCTGCTCAATACAGCTTGTTCAGTTTTATAATTAATGAAAGTCTTTTCCACAGTCAACAGATTGATTGAATACTATGAGGTTTTTCAGTATTGTTGTAAATTTAAATACATTTCTGGAGTTTTCACAGGTAAAACATTTGATAAACCTTCATGGCGCAAATAAATAAATAAATAAATAATATTCTTGTCAAAACCCATAGAACTGTATAATACAAAGACTGAATCCTAATGCCAACTATAAATGTTAGTTAATAATAATGTACCAATATTTGGTTCATGAATTGTAACAAATGTACCACACTAAAGCAAGGTGTTAATAGTACCAAAAACTTTGAACAGGAGGAAATAAGGTATATGGGAACTCTGTGTTTTCTGCTCAATTTTTCTGTCAACATAGAAGTGCTTCAAAATAAGTCAATCAATTTAAAATAGATTAATTATATGTATGACATTTTGAAGAGCTATATAAATCATAGCTGGTTTTAAGAGCAGATATTAGGTATAGATAGGGTCACTTGGCAAAACCGAGCTTCACAGTTTCACACTATCGTGCATGACCAGTGCACTCTTTCCTTTTACTCCACACCCCAAAGATCCTTTGCAGAAACACAGTCCTTCCTGTCCCTTGTGACCTGTTTTGTTTGTTTGTTTTAAGAAATAGGTCTCTGCTCAATAATATTTAAATGACCACGACTGTGACAGTGGCATGCCTCTTTTCATCTGACTTAGCTGGTTGTTTCTCTTTTTGTCTGAGTCTTGATAAACCCTTGAAGGTAATATGCCTGAGATAGCAGCATCCCTTCTCTGTTAGGTTGTTGCTTCCCAATAAGTCATAGCAAAGAACGAAGTTTATCTAATTCCACGTACAAGCAAACACTGAAATAACCTGAATACTCATCAAAGGAAATAGAATTAAATAACTTAAAATTTAATCGAGCAGAGTATTTTCCTGCTATCAAAATGAAATTTTAATGAACATTTAATAACATGGAAAACATTCTCAATATGCTAAGTGGAAAAATAAAAATAAAAATCCATGTATACATATGAAAGAAAACACATCAAAATGAGCTACCCTATCTAGAATTTCCTGGGAAAACAAACAAACAAACAAAATTTAAATACATAAATTCTATACTCTGTCATGCATGTAAACACAACATTAAGTTGTCTTTTAGAGAAACTGCTTAAAATTTTTCTATTTTGGTACAACTTTAGATTGACAGAATAGTTGTAAATATAATGCAAATAGTTCTTACGTATTGTAATGCTGATATCTTTCATAACCATGAGATATTCATTGAAAATAAGAAATTACTGTGAAGCACTAAAATATACACTACATATTTTATTTGGATTCACCAGCTTCTCCTCTAACGTCTTTTTTCTCTTCCACGTTATCTTATTCCGTTCAGTCATCATATTTCCCTTGTGTCCTCCAATTTTGACAGTTTTACTGTGTTTTCTTCTTTTTCATAACCTTGACACTTTTGAAGAGTACTGTTCTCATATTTTGTTGAATCCTTCTCAACTTAGGTTTGTCTGATGATTTCATATGATTATACTGGGGTTAGTTTTGTTTGTAAGTCTACTACACATGAGAAGTGCTCTTCTTATTGGGTGATATAAAGGGATACATAAAATCAACAAGATTTATTACTAGTGACATTAACTTTGATCACTTGGTTAAGATGCGACCCTCTGGTTTCCCTATTATAGAGTCGCTTTTTTTTCTCTTTCTGCACCCTGTTCATCAGAATGAGTCACTAAGTTCAGCCACATTCAAAAGCAAGGGAATTAGGTGAGAAGATATTTTAAGCCAATGTTTTAAAGCTTTATTCTCTCCATGGCTTTAAATGGTAGGTGTCTTCCTGATTAACAATACGTGGTCTATTCATTACATATCAGTTTCTGCCTCTGGAAGGTGATGGGTTAGCTTTTAAGGTGTCACAGAGATGTCAAGTCAAAGTTACACATCCCACTTGACCATAATATTAACTCAAACCATTTGAAACCTATTCAATTATGGTGAAAATTCAAACTGAGTTCTAGCTAATGTGCATGATGAACTTATTTTAGACTTTCCACGTGAGGTGCTCCATCGTGTATTTCACATATGTCCTGATGAAGTTGAATTCAAATCATTGTGAATATTCCCTCTCTTTTTGGTGCTATTTCCACAGCTATATTGCATGATGTGATAATACACTGGAAAACAGATAGAGAGGGATTTCTTTTTTTATTTTTATAGATAAAAATATTGTTTTATTCTGGGTAGTTGCAACATCAGTGATTCTATTTTTTTAATCCCTTGGTATTCACCAAATTTTTCTCAATCTCATATATTGCCTTTATAACAATAAAAAAGATAATATTATACTTTTTTAAAGTAATGGATCTATGCAAGATAGGTCTACTAATGAAAACATGATATGACGTAGAATAGAGAAAGAACTTCAATCTCAGAAGTCTTTTTCTATTACTTAAATAAAATTGAGCGGTTCCGGTGGTGTTGGATCCCTGAGTCTTTGCTGACACTTTTTACATTCTGTTCAGTTGTCCACCTATGTTCTCTCTGCTGTCATTTGCAGTGGGCTGAGGGATTCGTGAATGTCTTTCATAGAATAAAGAAAGAAAGAAAAATGTCCAAAGGAAATGAAAACTTCTGGAATCGGACTGGTCCTCAAGTCATGTAGCTTTTTACCTCATAAATATATCTTAGATACAGGCCCTCCTCTTCATTATGTTCTGCACCACAGAATTATTTCATGCTATCATATCCTGAAACATTGCAATAGCTTGGTGACCTCTGTCACTATTCACTGTTCAGTTAAGACAACTATATATTGTGGTCAGATTGACCTGCCTGCATTCAAACATATAATATCGCTTTCTTTAGTAGATGGAATAGTGGGTCCCCAAAAGATACAGTCATGTCTCAGAACCTATGAATGTGACCTTGGTTGGAAAAGGAGCCTTTGTAAACATAATTAAGAATCTCAAGATGAAGTCATCCTGGATTATCCAGATGGGCCCTAAATTCTATTATAAGTCTCCTTAGAAGAAACACAGAAGGTACTGACACACAGAGAAGAGAAGGCCACATAAGCATAGAGGCAGAAATTGAAATTATGTAGCCATGAGTCAGGAAATGCCTGGAGACACTGAAAGAAGGAAAGATTCTCCCCTAGTGTCTTCAGAAAGAGTGCAGCCCTGCCGACACTGATTTCAGCACTCTGGCATCTAGAATTGTGATAAAATTAATTTGTGTTGTTTTAAGCTACAAAATTTGTGGAGGTTATGATAGCCCTAGGAAAATAATACATTTTCCAATTTATACATTCTTGTCAGATTTCCATGAACTAAAATGGTGTTTTTCAGGCTTGAGAACTCATAAGTCTTAAGAATATTTATTTGTGCCCCTCTGGTTCATGAATCCCATTTTCTGGTAGACAGAATAATGACTCTCCCAAAGGTGTCTATGTCCTAATCCCCACAAGCTATGAATTTATTATGTTACATGTCTATATTAGTCCATTCTCATGCCACTAATAAAGACATACCCACAACTGGGTAATTTACAAAGGAAAGAGGTTTAATTGACTCACAGTTCAGTATGGCTGAGGAAACCTCAGGAAACATAATCATGGCAGAGAGAGTAGCAAATACATCCTTCTAGGAGTGTATACCTCATGGTGACAGGAGAGAGAAAAATGAGAACTGAGCAAAGGGGGATGCCCCTTATGAAACCATCAGAACTCATGAGAACTTACTGTCACAAGAACAGGATGGGGGAAACTTCCCTCATGATTCAATTACCTCCCAGCGGGTCCCTCCCACAACATGTAGGGATTATGGGAACTATAATTCAAGATGAGATTTGTGTGAGGACACAGCCAAACCATATCAATGTCAAAAAGGAATCAAGGTTGCAGATGGAACTAAGCTCACCTTACCTAGGTAAGATAATACTGGATTATTTGGGCAAGACCAATGTAATCACAAGGGTCTTTAGAGTGGAAGAGGGAGACAGAAGAGGAGTCAAAGTCAGAGGAAAATATGACTATGGAAAAGGTCTGAGTGATGTGATTCAAGAACTCGACTGGCCTTTGCTTTAAAGATGGAGAAAGCGGGCCACAAACCAAGGAATGTAGATGTTCTGAAGACTAACCTGGGGAGGACAAGGAAATAAATTCTGTCCAATAGACTCCAGCAGGAATGCAGCTCTGCCCTTGATTTTAGCTCAACGAGATTCATTCCAGACTGTGAGACTCCAAAACTGTTAGATCATAAATTTGTGTTGTTTAGCCACTAAATTTATGGTCATTTGTTATGGCATCCATAGAAGCTAATGCACCATATATGTTTTAAATTCTTATTGAGTAAGAAAACCATGCAGTGTTTCTCCTCTAAGCAAAGTTTAGTAGTTTAACAAACTTGACTTTTTTTTCTAAAAGGTAGATTATGCATGCTTTTTTTCTTCTTACATGCTTGTCATATTTTTAATTTTTTTCCTGGAATTAAATGCAATTGGTAATTTTTAAAAAGAACAAATATTTCCCCAGGGAAAGAAAACAATTGGTTTTGTTTCTTTGGATAAGTAATTGCCTTATTTGTACCTTGAATTACTCAGACATGCTTCACTGATTGAACTGAAATATAAATCATGTTTTTAATAAGTATTATTTCTCAATGAACATGTTCCTGCTGTTAATAAAAAATAACTGGCTAATAAACTAAATCACAATAACATAAACAGGATGAGAAAGATAGGGAAGATGAAAATAAATTTGGACTAAAAATTAAGAAACATATACTCCAATTCTGGTTTTGACATACACAAAAAGTAAGCAAATTACAGAACCATCATAGCTCTCAATTTCCTCCTCTATGAAGTAAGGAATGAACTCTAATATATAATTAAAGGGTTCTACTTCTCTCTGTATTAGTTTACTAGCTTGACAAATTCATTCTATGAAACTGGCAAATAGGCCTGAGAATGAGGAGATGCCATGCTCATTGAGAGGTATAATTATCTTTTTGTACTGTGGCATAAGGATAGTCACAGAGAGAAGCAAAAATCTCATTGGGAGCCTCCAAGCCTGCTTAGACATTTAGATAAACTTAATGTGCAAACTGGAAACAATATTAGAAGAGTATTTTGACCTCTTTACAGACCCTCTGATCTGCTTACGAATTCAGCTCGAAATACACAAAAGATGAGGCTGCAGGAACCGTTAGTTTTGGCAGTGTGGACATTCCAGTGAGCATTCTTAGACCAATAACTTTCATAACTCACATTGGCATGCTCAGTAGGTGGAAGCCAGAAGTAATATACTTAGATGAAGTTGAACTATAAACAGAGTAAAGTTTCTTACCAAGCGTGAACACATTTGCAGAACAGATTAGGAATTTTGTTAGTATTTGATATTGGTATTTTTTAATAATGTCTTTACAATTTTATCCCTAAATCCCTCACATAAAAATTAGAATTAGAAAAAGCTTGAAAAATTGATCTCTGTTTGAATACATTAATGTTACATAATATTTTTATTCTCATTTTTATTTTATTTGTAGTTAAAGCAGAAAAAGAAAATCTAATTTTAAAGAAGATAATAAAACAGAAAGGCAAGACTGAAATTGAGTAATTTACCCTTAAATATTTTCTTTCTTGGTTTTATATTTACTAAATAAAAACAATTATTATGGTCATATGTTTAAAGCACCACTTCAACTAGTCTTTGAGTTAGCATAGCCCTATTTTCTTGATAAGACCTGGATAGCTTAATGTCACAATAAACGTAGACAGTAACAGTTCTACATTGCAGAGGTGGAGGAAGATTTGATTGTGCGATATGCTGTATGGTATAGCCATTTAATGGCTATAATAAATAAATAGACACTTGTCAAAAGACCAGCATAGCACAGATGCAAGCAAAACTGTAAATGGTCATTGAATATCAAATTGAACTGAGGCTCTATACATTTGAGTTCTTCAGAGCTTCGTCAGAGCAGCTTACAGGCTAATTTTCCTGATGCACAAAAGCACTAGCCATAATCTAGGAATGCCTTCCTCTCATTTTAGAAGAATGGATTTAAATGTAATTTATTTCCCCTGATTAATCAAAGTTGATTTTTGTTTATTTAGGTCTCAGTTAATGCCAAATAGGCATCTGTGCTAGAATTCTAAATTATTCTCAAATCCGTTAGTCATAAATTGCATTCTTTAAGTGGTATTATCACCTGCAAGAAACTATTATTTTTATTCCGTTGTGATCCCTGGAGGTGTTTGTGTCCCAGCTGCCATCTGACAGGCATTGCTAAGCCAGTGGCCCCTTTTTCTTTCTCAGATTAGTCATCACGGTGCAGTGTTCATTATGAAGGTCTCTTCTATAAATGAATGATAAGAAGCCAACTATGCTCAAAATCAAACATGAAAATAAATGGGATCACTTTAAGAAAACTTGAATGGGAGAAGCTCTAGGTTTATGCGTAGCTTTGCATCTTTTACATAATCACCAAACATTCATGTATGCTGTTTTATTTTTATTGTCTTCAGGTAATTCATTGTCTCTAAGTTATGTGATTTCTACTTCTTTCTTTCCTCAGTCACTCACCCTCTCTCCTATGTGGGCATGTTTGGCTTGCCTATGCTATTCTAATCTTTAGTAAGCATATGGTTATCTCAATAGGATGCTTTATAGTATTTCTCTGACATTGTTTAGCATCCTACGTAGAATGTCAGCTTACATCCTTGTAGCTCTAATACATAATAGAATATACTCTTCGGTGAGGTAGAAAGCAAATTCTTGTCTGGTAGGCAGAGACATAAATATCTGGGCAGACTTAAGGGTGCTATGGAAGTTAACTAACTGATGCAGCTTTTGATTCTACCTGTTTGCGCCAGGAAGATCATGAGACAAAAGAATGAATGAAGCAGAAGTAAAATCAGAATGACCTATATTTTCCTTCATAGAAAGTGAAAATACCTCTACTTGTGAAGAGGTGTTAATTAGTAGTTTTCTTAGTAGAGAACTGGCATCCAGAGCTTTGATCACAACAGATCCTGAGTAGGACTGTGAATTAAAGTTTCAGGTTGTAAGCACTTAAACAAAAAAGCCTACTTTTTTGCAACTGACATTTTTCCTCCTAGGGCCATGCTTGGATGGTCACTTGAAAATAACTATTGACTAATGTATTATGGGGCTTCCAGTTGACTCTAAAACTATATCCTATAAAATATCTGTGATGCATAGACAATGCCCTGAGTATGTCTCTAGCAACCTCAGCGCAGATGATACTGCCTATATTTATGTAAAAATTTATTTACAATATTAGCATTGATAAAATTCATTGATAAGATAATGATTCATGCTGCTGCCAGCATCCCAGGGACTAAAGATATTGTTTGCTTTTCATAGAAAAGAAAATCAGGAAAATTATGTATGAAAGAAAATTAGACATAAAATTTTATGAGAAAAAGGTTTTCCAGATGCGTATCCTATTCTTCCAACCTCAGTCTATATATTTGTTCACTGATGCAGACTCTCTTTTATTTTTTACTTGCCAATCTCTCCCACAAAATTGTAACTGACTTAAGGTTGAAGAAACCTAGACCCATATGCAATGATATTGGCTACAGAATTTTAACTAGACTAGACTATTTTAAATACACTGTAGGCTAAAAGCTAGCTATGGGTCCACAGCAAAGAGTAGAACAGTGATAGGAATTTCAAATGATTTAGGCAGGAATTTGGCAAAAGATAAATCCAGGGAAATAAGTCCTCAATTTCTTTATTTTCCTTATCTTCTCACTCTTCTCTGTTTCACCTTTACTTTCTGAATTTTTGAAGACAAATGAAGAATAGACAGGATTTAGCAGGCAGAGGCAAAGATGAGGTTGTTATTTAAGGGAACAATTTGAACAAAATGAGGATTGTAATTGGAGAAGTAGCCCAGAATAGTTAGAGTACAAGATGTACAAGAGATGAAAGAGGCATAATCTTGGCAAGATCATTTTGGACTATATTATGGAATTGAGGGGAGAGGTTAAATTATTGATTAAGGAGTTTAAACTTAATTCAGGAGGCAAGGAGGAACCATTAAAGACCCTAACTGTAAAAAAGTTACTAAATTATGATTGTGCTTTAAGAAGTTTACTCTGTCAGTGGTGTTTACTCGTTGACATCTACTCATCAACTATTTGTTGTAAAAATAAAGAAACATACATTAAGTGTTCTGAGAGATAAAGAGATTATGATGATAAAGCTGTCTTTATGAGAGTGCCATTGACAGAACTATTATAAAGTGCATGTGATAGCTATTCTATCTAATACAAGTGATAAATATCTTAAGTGCATGAGAGAATTTGAGAAGAGAAAGAAGTTTTTTTCTGACTATTGGGAAGACCACTTATAAGGCTAAAACAAGGGGCTATGCAAGAGATAATAAAACATTTCAACCACCAAAATAACTGCATTCCAAGTACAGACACAAGAGATGCTATAAAAGTAAACTCAAGCAACTTGGCTGCCGTTTTGATTAGTGCATAGTGGAAAAAAGAATCGAAATGGCTGAACATTTTCAAGCCTAGAGAATAGGGATTTATTTGTTTTTTTCATTCATTAATTTGGCATATATTTATGTAGTGATGACCACACAATAGAATTATTTTAGTTATTAGAATTGACGGATGAAAATGCTAGTCCTCATGTAACTTACTTTCTAGTAGAGAAATAATAATGACATAAACAGAAAAACAGCATTGAATGATCAAAACTAGAAAGCAAGAGAAGAGGTTGCTTGTAAAAGAAGATATAATTTGTTTAACAACATTGTGAGTTAGAGTAACTGATGAGGTATGACTTTAAACAGAGAGGAGTGCCAAAAAGATTGACTGTTACTTATCCGGTAGAAATGGCTCAAACAAAAAATGAGGATGAATGAGCTCATCAATGGAGGAACTGAAGAAAGGCAAAAATAGGGATTAGGATAGAATCTTAAGGGAATACTTGCATTTAGGAAATGAAATGTTGAATAAGAATACATTAATGAGAAAAAAAGAGAGATGAAAATTTGTAAGCAATAATAAATGCTAAAATATCAAAGAATTTTTTATGCTAGGAGATTACATGGCTAAATTCAGCAGAGAGTAAGAGGATGTAGACTGAAAAACATGCCAGTGATCAAACAGTAGTGGGGGCAGAAGCTAGATCACAAATCAGTTTTAGACATGGAAGAAAGCAGAGAGACAGGAGAAGAGCTTGAAAAAGAGAGGTAAGTAAGGAGGAAAGTTATTTTAAGACTGATAGATATGGTCATGAGTAAAAACTACTACAGCTTCACTTTCACAATTACTTTCACTAATGATCAAGTTCCTAAGTAAGTCATCAGCACTTAAGCTCAGCTCGGTTCTTTCCCAAGCAAAAATGAGGATGTAAAGAGCAGAAAAAGAAGGACAACGGAAAGTAAGAAAATAACAAATCAGTGAAAGAGAAAGTATGACAAGGCTGTATTGAGAGCACACATAGAGCCATGGAAAGGAAAATAGGAATGCTGTCCTCAGAAGTGTGTTAGATATGCATGTTATGGCCTGAATGTTTGTCTGCCCCAACGTTCATATACTAAAGTCCTAACCTACAAAGTGAAGGTATTAGGAGGCATTGGCTTTTATGAAGTGGTTAGGTCATAAATGATGAGCCCTCATGAATGGGATTGGTGCCTTTTCAAAGAGGTCACAGAGCTGATTTGGTCCTTCCACTACGCGAGGACATAGCAAGAAGGCACCATCTATGCATGAGAAAGTGTTCTCCAGACAGTGAATGTGCTGCGATCTTGGATTTCCCAGCCTCCGGAACTGTGAGAAATAAATGTCTGTTGTTTATAAGTCACCCAGTTTATGATTTTTTTAAATAACAGCCCAAATAGACCAATACAATGCAGAAAGAGATGGTGAATATAAAGTATAGGAATAATAACAAGGAAAGCTGAGAAGACATCTTTCAAATAGTCTTAATAATCTCGATAAATTAGAGAAACATTATTCAGCAAATTGAAGGGTTTTGTCTAGGCTTAGAGACATTAAGAGTAAAGACGGTTTGAAATAGCTGACAAAGAAAATAAAATTATGATTCAACAGGAGATAAATAAAATGATTACTCACCAGCCTAGAAGGCTTAGTTTAAATTAGAGAGCATTTATCTGGAATGAATCAATACATATGATTTTATTATTTCCTCTAGTAAGCATTGGCTGCCCAGTAGCAGAGAAAAAGGTCTGAGTGATCCTGATTCCCCTTTCTCATATTCTACCAATCTTGCTACTGGCAGGGACTGGGGTGATCCATCTGGTGTCAGATGAGAGACAAAAGGTTTTTCTCTTCATGTTCTCCATGGTTTGTTTTACCTCTTTGATGTAAAGAAGCTGTATGCCAAAGTATAGAAAGCAAAGTCACCAAAATATAAGCCCACTCATCTATCACTGACAGTGTTTCAGACTTATTCAGCCCTGTTGTCGCGCTGATGAGTGGGGATAGAATTGCCAGAAATCTGAGGAGAAAAGTTCTCAGAAAGTTAAACCAAGTGGGAATAATTAATTTTCCCAAGCAGAGAGTGAAATGTCTCTCCAAGAGCAGTAGGGAGGTCATACCTGACCTTCAGAAACTCTGTATTATGTGGCAGGAGCCTCAAGTCCTTTCTGTCACTTTTCTAACTCCTCCTGGGGGAGCCTGAAAGACTTAATGCCAGGTAAGGCTACTTGATCCTCATGGACATTTCCAGTTTTGGCCTTCTGTGAATGTAGAAAATATAATGGCATTGAGCTTTAATGTGCATGATTATGACTCAGATCTTAGGCTCAACCGCAGAACCCAACTGGGAACAGAGTGAATATAGTCTCTGATTGTCAGGAGTAAATGAGTCAAACATATATAATTCATATAATAATTTAGACAGTAAAATAGCCCAACAAAATAGGAAGGCTTTTTCTTTTAAACTTTAAAGGAGACCATTTTCGTAATACAGGCTTAAAAGGAGGCATATATTCATGTAATCCAACCACTTAAAATTAAGAGAAATCTCTCATCAGAGAATTTTAAAACTACTATAGTTTCCCTTTTACAATTAATTTTGTTAATGGTCAAGTTCCTAAGTGAGGCAGTATCACTTAAGCTCAGCTCTATTCTTTCCCAAGCAAAGGGTCTGTTGAAAGGATGCCGTAATAAAGCCAAGATAGGGCTCCTTTGTGCCTTTTGATGGAATGAGACAGAATGGCATCAGATTGGGGATAACTTTAAGCACTATCGCTGCTATATGAGGAGATAAAACAGAAAGCAGTCCGTGTCTCTGAGTTGTTTTGAAGCAGAAGCCTGTGCCTGAGCAAGGAATATTTGTAACTGGAACTGACTGTAGTCTGAACTAAGAACTGCCGTTGGCTGTGATTAATGAATTCTGTGCCTGAGGTCTATGTTATTGCTTCTGTTATTCAGTATCTTGGTTCCAAGGCAAATTCTGCTGGACTTGGGCACATTTATAAATGAATAGTATAGTATAAATTCTGAGAACTTATGGAGACAAGAAAAAGGAGGGACTGCAGTATGAAACACTCTCAGTCACTCCATCAGCAAGGAGGAAAGGAAGCAATCTCATATGTAATAGTGACTTTTTTATGTCTGGCTCATTCTAATATATGACATCATCATAATTCTGCAACTTAAGTATATTAAGCTCATTTATAAAATAATGAGACAAAGGCTAAGTACTTAAGAGCCTTTCTCAGTCAGACGGTGGAAAGAAGCAAGTTCAGCTGCTAAACTAATCAAATTTATCCTCGCTTAGTTGTTCTCGACATATGAGCTTTGGACTGGCAGCATTGGCATCATCTGGAAATTTGTTAGAAATAAAATTCTCAGGGCCCATCCCAGACCTACTGAATGAGAGACTCAGCATTAAAGAATTAACAAAGCAATCTGTGTTTTAACAAGCCCCATAGGGGATTCTGATAAATACTACAGTGTGAGACCAACTGATCTAGTAAAATGTCCATGCTCCCTACCAGTGTACACTACTCTCCCCACTCTGTGAAAATACTGATAATTAAAATATAAAACAGATATGTACTCATTCACTTAGTCATTTCCCTCTGCATAGATTCATTCATTCATTCAACAAGTACTATATAGAGTGTATGATGATGACGGCAGATAAACACAAAGATGAAGACAAACTGTCTGACTTTAGAGAAATAGGGCAGGCACAATGAATTAGTTATATTACATGAGGCAATATCCAATAAGTGCCAGAATGAAGAACTCAGAGAATTCCGTGAGATTTTGGATACAAGAAAAGATTGAGTTGTTATAGTAAGACCTCATGGAGACTACAAGACTCTAGCATGATGTTGGGAAAATGAGAATATAAAAAGGTGATGGTGGTGATGGGGTGTGGATGGGGTTATTCCAGGTGGATAAAAGCCTGGAAAAGTATATTTGAGAATGTCCAGAGCAACATCCTGTTTTCTTAGATGAGAAAATCGCCACAGTAGTTTAATGATTTGCAGGAGGTACCTGAAGTGTAAAGAGTCTCAGAATAGGAATGAGGAGTCCTGGATTCTATTCTGTCATAGCCAAGTGACATTTTTCAAGCCCTCCATTTCTTTATTTTTAAGGCAGGAGTTTCTGTTCAACACTTGTTGACAAAATTGCTGGAAAGGTTAATGAAACTAATCTCTGTCAGACTTTCCCAATATAGCCAATATGTATGAGCTAGGAAGAAAAAGTTCAACTTTCAAATATATTTGGGGAATAATGGGTTAAATTATTGTTCTATAAGCTGTCAGACTTCTCAGAACCCTTATTGTGTTCAGGAGATAGTGAGACTCTCAGAGAAAAAATTAAGATATGCTACGTCCCAAACTTATTTTGCCCTGGAATCCCTTTATTTGGGAAAAACAAAAACAAAAACAAAAACAAAACAAAAAAAACAACATTTTACTATATCCCAAGCAAGCATCACAGAAAGTACAGGCAAAAAAAAAAAAAAAAAAAAAAGAAAGAAAAGAAAAGAAGAAAAGAAAGAAAGAAAGAAAGAAAGAAAGAAAGAAAGAAAGAAAGAAAGAAAGAGAAAAATAATCTATATGATAATGTCTGGGCACAGAGTGGTGTTCATTAAATGTTAATTTAATTGGACATCTATAATAGTGGGAGTGGCACAGTAATCTGAACACAAGACCAACAAGGCTAAATTCCCAAAACTGTGGCTCAGCATTCATTTTCTATATATTTCAAAGCTATTGCCAACTTAAAATTTGTACAAAATATACTTGTTTCTAAAAGTGTTAAACTTCTTGATTTTCTGTAGCCCAAAAGATGTAATGAAATTGCCAAAAACATTTTTCATGATTGATGCAATCAATTAATAAATGTAACCTATTGAGGTGTCATATGTAATGAGCCAAAATTTACATAGAATAATTATGCACATATGTAATTTTAGACACACATTTATACAATGTGTTTCCTATAAGAGAGCTATCTCTGAGTATTGTGGTTGGTGTATTTAAATAGAGCAGGAATTGTATATTGAAGTTGAGAAATATTTTTCATTCTTACCTTGTGTGTCAGACACTGAGCAGAAAAGTTTGAAAATTTTCCAACAAGATATTCATGATCTAGTTGGGGATAGTGATGCCCATGTGTACTATAAGAGTTAGGAGAGAGGCAAACACTCCATGAAAACCAGAGGAGGGAGCGGGTAATCCTGGTTGTGGGGGGAGGCACAATGGAAAGTTCCATCAATAGAAGGCGACTCTTGATTTGGGCCTGATATGATGATTTTAACATGTTCAGGGAGTAAAGCAGAGGATTAGAGGGAAATCATTTTGAGAAGTCACAGCCCCCTTTTCAGATGAAGTATATTCTGCACCACGGGAATATTAAAAATATGAAGATTACTTGGGATTGCAAAGCTGCATGCTTGTTTAAAATACCATTCTTGCCTACATTCAAGCTTATTAACCCAAGGTCAGAATTTTGAAATTCAGACTTTTAGATGCATTTGATTGAACTTCACAATTTAAGGTTACAATAATGAAGTCTTTTAGTATGAATTTGTTTGTTCAATAGACAAACACCATAAGCCTGACACCTGGTTTCCTGATTTCTAATGATCAACTGCTATAGGATGTTGGGGCTCAGAAAACAAAACCCCAGAGTGAAGAGTTTGACAAAAGGGTCAAAGTTATAGTCTTGTCTAGGAGGAAGTAAATAATTCTGCGTAATGAGAGAATAAAATAGGAGTAAGGAGTTGCAGGAGACCTGGACTGGGCATTCCTATCGAAGGGAGATTATGAATATTGTTAGTGCCAAGGTAAGAACTAAGAATTTTTTTCTGAAGAACGTAGGGTGGTATCAGAAAAAATTATGATGAAAAAATATTTTGTTTTAGAAATGATGCCTCTGACTTTTCATCGGAAAATATATCCCAACTGAATGAAATGTTCAAACACAAGGGATAACAATACTAAAATATCTCCCTATAGAGCACTTATAATATGCTGGGCTGTGAAATATTCTATAGATGTTATTCCTTTGATGCCCTCACAAGAAGACATAGAAACCATTTCCTCCATTTTAGGTATAAAGTAAAGTGCTTAAATTCCCACACCTTAAAATTATAGAGCAGAATTCAAATCCAAATTTGTGTATGTCAATGTTTTTAACAATTATTCTATGCTAACACCCATAAAAATCATAAAATAAGTAGAAGGATATATGGGTGAAGGATTTTTTTACATTCATGAGGATAAGAAAATACTTTCTAAATATATATCAAAGTCAGAAACAGAAAATACTTAAGAAAAAAGATGGATTTGATTACATAAATATTAACACCTATACAGCATAATTATAAACAAAATAGAAATGCAAGCAACAAAATAGAAAAACACTTGCAACATGTGACAGAGACCTAATTAATCTTATATCAAGAGTTTCTAAAAATAAAAAAGAAAAATGTGGACTCCCCTATTATGAAAATAAGCAAAGGGTGGAGACTACTAGTCATTAGAAGGAGAAGGAGAAATACTATTCAGAATATCTGTGGGTAGGCAGAATTTTTTTTCCTTTTTTTTTTTTTTTTTTAATGGAGTACTGGATCTCACTATATTTGCAGGCAGGTCTCGAACTCCTGGGCTCAAGCTATGCTCCCACCTCTGCCTCCCTAAGAGTTGGGTTTGCAGGCGTGAGCTGCAGCACCTGGCAGGTAGGCAGAATTTAAGGAGATAAACATACACATATCAAGTTGGTTGGGGTCTAACTTTGCACCAGCAACTTTCTAGAGGTAAGCTTGAGAATATGTATCAAAATGTAAAGTGTGAGTTCTTCAACCCAGTAATTTCATTTCAGGATATTTTCCTTAAAAAATAATTAATAAGATGTACTAGGGTGATAAATAGGAGCAACATAATGTAATTGGTTGGGAGAAGAGAGGCTTTATAAGACTAAATCAAAGTCTTATGGATATGAGATATCAACCCCATTTAAATGATTTTCTTTTCTTTCAAATGTTTTAGGCAGACTCTGTGGTCCTTGCTGTATTCTGAAATGTAACAAGTCTACAGGGACAGATTATGGGTCTTATACAGGGCAGTGAGCTAATGAGGGACCTTAATAAAATTTGGCTTGGAGACATGAAATTCAAAGTCATGGCCCCCTTTTTCAGATGGAGTGTATTCTGCAACACTAGAATACTAAAGAAGTTGAAGACTACTTGGGATTGCAAAGCTGCATGCATGTTTAAAATACCATCCTCGCCTACATTCAAGGTTATTAACCCAAGGTCAGAATTTTGAAATTCAGACTTTTAGATGCATCTGTTTAAGCTTCACAATCTAAAGTTACAATAATCAAGTCTTTTAGTATGAACCTGTTTGTTCAATAGACAAATACCATAAACCTGACACTGGGCTGTTGATTTCTAATAACCAACTGCTGTGGAATGTTGGGGCTCAGAAAACAAAACCTCAGAGTGAAAACCTCAGAAACAGTTTCTCTCTGACTTTCTCCTGCCCTCCTGACCCTTGCCCCTCATTTCCCCCTCTAGGCAAGCCATAGAAACTAGAATTCCTCTTTCTCTAGGCAAAAGACACCGAACCGCATTTTCTCAAGGCCAGCAATAAAGCCTAAAATATTACTGTAATCTTCCCCTACCTTTCTGTTAAGAGCTGGCCTTAAAGAAATCCTCTGACCACCGTGTTGAACAGTAGGTTATGAGAGCCCCATTCCAGAAAGGCTACTGATCCATACCCAGGAGAAAAGAATGTTACACAAAGAAGCCAAGAAAAATCCAAACAGGCCTTGCTGGGTTTTCTCACTCAGTATATTACTATTAGATCGTATCCTCTTTGTCCAATCAGATTTCTACACAGCTATCCACTCTTCATCAAATCTAAGCATAAAAATGGTCAGTTTTCTCTGTATCTTTGGGCCTTTGTTCTGAAGGTTCTTGTGTCATGTAAAATTATGATTAAATAAATTTGGTATGCTTTTCTCTCTTTAACCTGCCATTTGTTATAGCAGTGTTGGCCATGACCCTCATGACGGGTGAGGAAAGGTGTCACTGCAATGGGTAAATATCAGTGTAGCAACACCACCTAGATATCATTGTGAAACTTCAGAATCCCTAGTTGTTTCTCAAAGACACAATTAATCAAAAAATGAAGTCAAGATGAAAAGTATTTGAACTTGAAAGGGGCTAGAGTCTATAATCTCTATTGAGAAGAAGGTTATGCACCAAGAACATAAAAAGAAAATGTTTTATTCTTTTAAAACTCTATCTCAGTTGTTAAAAAATAAACACAAAAAAGCATTTCTCTGTAGTTGAAGATCATCCTGCTGTATCTCTTAACATAACTTTTCCATTCATTTGAATTTCTGCCAGTCAATGTCTTTGACTCCTTATTTCCTTTTCTATTGAACTAGGAGAAGCTTCTAATCTTTGCTTTTTCTCCAATAAATACAAATGCTGCATGGTAGTTGTGTTTCCTCCATAAGGAGACTAGGAAGCAAGAGACTTCAGTAAATACTTCTAATTAAAGCTTTTTCTGACATAAAGGAAGTAGCCCTTTCCTAAGCGTGTGCCCAGGGTGAATTTTTACTCCTATAAGGTGGTCACCAAAATCTCATTCAGAGTCTAATATAGATGTACACTTCCTATCTGAATCTGAGATTTTATGCTGCATTTGGAGATTTGGATCTAGCTGCTAATGAACTATGTTTGGAAGACAAAAATTAACATATGAATAAGACCAATGTATAATATTCTATGGTTTGTTTTGGTTTTTTAGTGTTTTGAATATTCCTTTTAAATAAAACAATTATATTATTCAGGAATTACTGAGTAAACATTTTTTAACTAGTTTTTATCACTTACTACTAACACAGGACATGCAACCCAATTCAGAATCTGAAGAGTTAATTTTGAGAGAGCCCAGGAGTGGTTCAAATGCTCCCCAACACATCCCATCAGCTTCCACACAGCCTTTCCTGTTTCTTTTTTCTTCTGTTGTAACCTTCCACTGGAGGACCCCATCGTCACCACCTGAGTGCGACTCTTGCCATCTCCACGGAGCATCATTATTGCTCCTTATGGTCTGACATTCAATTTTGATGTCCTTGTACTGTATATCCATTTGTCTTTGAATGTTTATATCTTCTATTTGAGTTTTGGTTTCAAACAGAAAATGGTTTCATTTCACAGAGAATATGCTGTCAAAAAATTAATCTAGATTATGAAGAAATTCCTCTTGTTTTTCTCTATTTGTTGTCTCTCTCATGGTTGTTACTATTCTTTGGTTCTTGCTAGATTTTCTTGATACATATACTTAGAGGTCCCATCATCAAAGTTTTCTGGTTATTCTGATTATGACTTACGGGGCTTTATTTTAGGACCACCTAATGACTGGCAAAGATCTGGTCTGGTAGAAAGGTTGGATATAGAACTCTCAGAAGATCTACATATTTCTCAGAGCATTTTCTTTCTAACTCTGCAATTTGGTGCAAAGATTTGCTTAATACAGCAGATAAATGGATGCCTGGCTTGCAGAAAAACCCCTAATGCTACAGGTTCTTCATGGAAAGTTTTGGAGTTTAGTTAATTTCAGAAGCTTTGGATTTTATTCTCATGTACAATCCCTTTTTTATTATCCTGCCTCCCTAACAGTCTGTTTCTTGTAAAACCTGTGTTTGAATGAATGAATAAAAAATTATTGCTTGAGGATGGCAGTTTGATAGATTTCTCTAGGCACTCTTCTCTCTACTACATTACTCCCAACACCTCAACATTCAGTCTGATTATTTTCTAACCTAAGGAGGCATCAAAGCCTATTCTTAGCAAATGTAGAGAGTTTTACATTTTATGTATCCAAATTTAAACACAACTAAAAAGAACACGAAGCTAAGTAGTATAAAGTAAGGGTGAAATGTTGCTTGCCAAGATTTCAGTCACTTGATCATCTTTGTAATTTAGATGTTTAATTAACTTCCTAAGGTCCTGTTTTTAATCTCACCCTCTAAACAGCATACTAAGTAACCCACATAACTAAACCTGAAACTTAAAATTACAATAATAATAGCTAACATTTATACAGAGCTTACTATATGCCAGGCACTCAGCAAGTATATTACATACATTATTTCTATTTAAACCTTGACAACAGCACTATGTGTGGGCATAACATGGAAAATTGAAGTAAATTTCTAAGCTAATAAGTGGTGTAAAATATTATTGCAGCCCAGGCAGTCTGATTACAGAAAATACCTCATGAATTCTTAACATATGAGACTTTAACATGTTAAAAGTAAAGACATTCTTCTTTTCAGTGTCAAGTAACAAATAGTTTTAACAATACCTATATAAACCTACGTTAGTTTTCCATATCCACGGTCAACTTTTTCTAATGTCCTTTGTTTCTGCTTGCATTACCTTATTAAATTGTGTATAAAGCATTCTCCTAGGCTTACACATTCTTCTAGTCATTATCTCAACACTCATACTCAGGAGTAAAGGTAACCATCAGATAATCTTTTCACAATGCTCATTTTTATGTCAAGGCAAGTATAGGCAGATAATACAAATGTATCTTTCTTCCTGTGTTTAACATTTTAGTTTGGTTTATTACTATAGCCAGGGCATCCCACTCAAGTTGGACCCAGGAGCCTTCCTTTGTCAAAAAGTCCACTAGTGCATTTCATTAGAATTATATAGAAAACAACGCTTCTGGTGCCATGAAAGAAGGAGTCTCTAATATGACTCACCCTCTTGGGCTCATATGCACTTTAGAAAGATAAGCACGTACATGCAGGCAGACACAAATCTGACCCAGCCTGATCTAGTGCTATAATTCTCACCTGAACTTCATGCTGTGAAGGTTCCATGGTGAAGGAAAGGATTTGTGCTCTCTGGGAATGGGATCAGGGACAATTTTAGAGAGAGTGACTTTTGAGCTGGAATCTGAAGGATATGTAACAGTGTGAAAGGCACAAAGGAGAGGTATTCTAAGTCTCATTATAAAATATGTCTTAAATGAATTAGATTCATCTACCAGAAAATAATGCTTCTAACCATACATATCCAGAGATAAACGGGAAAGAAAACATAATTAAATTACCAATTCATGAGTTTTATAAAGAATTCAGATTTTTGAATCTGCTGTGAGCATTTCTACTTTTTCTTTTTTTGTAAATTTGAACTTTTATTTTATTAAAACTTTACTTTTATTTTAAGTAGAAGCCAATATGTAATGGTTAAGAGCACATACTCTAGAACGAGACCAAGATGGCTTCATTAAATCCTGACTCAGCTGCTTAGTAAAGTAGTTGGGTGGGGTTGTATAAAATATTTAACTTCTCTGAGTCTCAGATTCTTCCTCCAGAAAATGGGGGAAAATAACATTTATCTTAGTGGAGTGATGTGTACAGAATTTAACATGTCATGGATTCTCAAAACATATATATATATACGTACACATATATATATATATACACATATTTATACATACTTTTGAAGTCCTCAAAATAGGGAAATAACTCACATATTTCGAATCCCACTCTGCATGATATTTTACTTCAGGTAAAATGAATGAATGGATGAATAATTACACAAATGAATAAAAGAAGTTAAGGAGTGAATGAATTTGGCATACTTCAATTCTATAAGTTATAGCCTTCAAAAAACAAAGATGCCTGTAGAATATTTCTGTAAAGAAAATTTAAAAATTATTTATTTATCAGTACATACATTGCTGTGCTATGAAGGTGTGATATTATTCTGATGTTAGGGGGATGTGTAGCCAAATAATCAGAACTGCATGGATCCTGTTCTGCTCCATCTGCCCTCTTTATAAACTCCCTGAAATTTTACTACGGTTTAATTGTATTATGTTACTTACACAAATATATACCTTTAAAAGTTCATATGGGTATAAAATAAGAATGCAGTGAAAAAAGTGACACTTTGGGACAAAATTAGCCAGCAGTCTAAAATGGCATATGTCACAAAGGCGAAATCTGCATTAGGACATATAATTCTGGCAAAAACTTTTTTTTCCCCAAGAAAAAGTGGAGAATTGCTTTGTGGGGAACATCATGGATAATTCAAACGGGTTTCCTGCAAATAGCCCTAAAATATTGTATTACAATCTTCATGAAGCATTGAAATGTTTGGATTTAGGGGAATAACTTTAATGAAAAGCTTGCTTCTATAATAGCATATATTGCTTTCCCCTCTTAGTTGCTCTCTTTTTCTTCCTTTCTTCCTCTCTCTTAATCATGCTGAAAGGAATGTAAGGTGAGACTAATTCTATGCTGCGCCACACAGAAAGATAATGGGATGAATGATAGGGAATGAGATACTGTGTATAAAGCTGCTTGCAAGAAGAAGATTGGAACAGCTAAGGATTCATTTAAGAAGAAACTAACTAAAAGAATTAAAGATTTATGAAAGTTAAACAAGTTGAAAGAGTGAAGAAATTAAAGAAAGTATTCGTAGAGGGGATATTGGGTTTAGAATTGATGGAAGCAGGTTAAGCAAGACTCAAGTGACTATGGAAGAACATTATCTATATCACGGGGCTTAAATGTGGAGTCCTATATGAAAGGGCTAAGAATTTGTGTTCATCTAAAAATCAGGGCTGAAATCAAACTTGCTGAGTGTGAGTATCAAGAAATTGGGTCATTAGTGTCCAGCTGGAATTCAGTGACCAAGCCAGACTTATTATTGATATAGAGTATGCATCTAAAATTAACAATACCTTAACTGACTATATATTTGTCACCTAAATAGCATGTGATATGCTGATGATACGTACAAACCAGGGTAAAATAGAAGAGCACATGACTGAGCCGCATAAGATGTAACAAGGAATGCAGTCTTACCAAGATGCATGTATCCTTCTACATGCTTTATAAATATTTTTTCATTTATCTTCATTATAAACCTACGCAGCAGGTATTATTATTTTCCCTATTTTGCAGCTAAAAATTGAAGAGCCTAAACAACCATCCTAGATGAGTCAACTGGTTAGTTAAGGAGCTGATTTGACCCAGCTTCAGTACTTTAACCGCTCTAGCACACTGCTGCAGAGGGACACCTCCTAAAGGCTGCACCACTGTCCTTTCATTTTTGTGGAAGGAGGGAGTGTGCTTTGTACATGATAACAACATCTATTTGTGCATATGTTCAGATTTTAACTCAGGATCTTCCTCTGTGTTTCCCTTCTGAGAATATACCCTCACCAATTGCCCAGTGCTTAGAGCCAAAAATATAAAGTAGCAGTCTTTGTAGATACTTCCCTCTCGACTTTTCCCATTCAATATGTTACCTAATTCTATCAATATCACCTCACACCTACTGAGTCCATCCACTTCTCTGTTTCTTCTGCTCCAGACTTTTCATACCTGGACTTCTGCAAAGCTTTTCTATTGATTTTTTTCCCCTAATTCTCTCTTACCTTCCTTCCCACCACTCCCCAATATAGCCTTGACTTTGCGGAGAAATCTTTTCAAAATATTGATTTGATCACATATCTCTCAGTTTAAAATCTTTAAATAATTTCTCATTTTTTTTTGTACAAAGACAAAACTCCATAGCATTATTTAGGATAAGCAAACTTAGCAAAAATCTCTCCAAAATTCAATGATTTAGAGATGAAAGTTTATCTCTCTCTCTAATGTAACAATCCAGGACAAGGTCTCCAGGTTGGCAGAGTATCATGTGTAAGATGTCATTGAGCATCCCAGTCTGAAGATGGTAAGGCCTCTTTGATCACACAGTTTCCAGCATCACACTGCTCTCACCGTTAGAGCTCACAGAATGGTGAATGAGCCTGTGGAGGAAACGTACCTACTGCCTTGAAATCTTGTCTAGGTTGTGGTGACATCACTTATACTCATGTTTCATTGGAGAGAAACCAGTCACATGGCCACACTGAATGCAAAGGAGACTGGCAAATGTAGTCTCTGGCTGGGCAGTTGCATGCTGTTACTCAAAGGGGAAACAGATTCTGATGGACAGTTAGTCATTTCTGGCGCACCTTCTTCCCAGCTTCATTTTCTACCATCTTCAGCCTTGCTCTTGATTCCAGCCACAACTTCACATTTGCATGTGAACACCTTATCTGCACCCAATTATCTTCTTCTCATACTGCAGGTGTCAAGTCAAATGGTACTTGCTCAGGAAAGTCATTCCTTACCCTCAGATGAGGTTAGGTCCCACTGTACAGAATATAGTACAGACTCCTTTCCCTCATAGAACTTATCACAGTTTTAATTTCTACATTTCACTCATGATTATTCATTATATTTCTTTGTCACTGGATTTTAAGTTCCTCAGAAGCAGAGGTCTTGCTCACTTTTGCACACCATGGTATCCCTTCCTAGCACAGTAACTGACTAGATACATGGTAACTTATTGTTTCTATGTTGTTTTTGAGTTTTTCTTAGTAGTTTTGCCACATGATACTGTGTTATTCTTTAGAGCATTTTCCTTATGTTATCTTTTACTGCAACCTACACTCATTCATTCAATAAATGTATGTGTTATGCTAGACAATGAAGTGCATAGTAAGTGTGATGAGAAATGGAACAATGTGGTCTTTGATCTGAAAGTTTTTATTATGTAGTTAGGGAAAGGGCACAAAAAGTCCTTGAGTATAAAATAACTGAAAAAAGGTGTTGCTGAGTGGCATAGGATTAAGCACTGAATGAGTAATATTGACACAAAGTATTATGTAATCTAAGAAGAAGTCAGCTGAGTGAGGCCTGCTGTGCTGGTGGAAAGTTTTCTAGAGGAAGTAAGGGGTGGAGCTGGACCTTCACCTGTAGGTGCAGTAGCAGTGCCCAGACATTTTGAATATATATGAGACTTTGCCTAAACTGGAGTTGGAGCTAATCTGATATTCCCCAATAAGTCTGAACAGGAAAGTCCTTTGGGAACATCCTCTGACCTTGTGTGACCTCTTCTAGGAAGCAGCTTAGCATTTGAACTAAAGACAGGCATTGCCAATTGTCCTGGCCTGTGTCCAATCAATTGTGTGTAAAATGGTTAGCATCCTGTGCTATGTAACCAGCAGTGTACTGTCTTGGCCTACAGTGGGGTATAAAAATCACACTTTAGTCGATTTGTTAAACTTGGCCAAAGGCTGTAGGTAAAAGGAACTTTCATCAATATAAAAAGTCTGAACATTTCAGACAAATCTGGAAAAAGATTTGTGGCCATTGAAGCTGCTAGATGGTGAAATAAAAAAAAAAAATACAATATTCAGATGAGGAAAACACAGAGGTGTTGGCAAGCTGAAGGATATTCCCAAAAGACTAGAAAAAATAAAGATCTCACCCCATCAAACCAAAATTAAGCAAATGGATAAGTAATTTTGCCTCTGAATAAAGGCAAATTGTAGCAATCTTTGATTGCATCCCCTGCATTCCCCAACTCCCCTGATTCTCCCTGCCAAGTCCACCTGCCCTGTTAGAGGTTGGAAATGCTAGGCACAGCCCACTGGGAAAGCTGGCAGCTACAGCAAGACAGGCAACCAATGCTGACCAACTGGGACCCGAGTGGAAGAAGGCTTTGGGCTAATGTTTTCCTACTAAAAGAAACAGAGACTCAAAAGAAATCACCTCTTTTTCCTTCACTGGCTCGGTAGTGACTGCCTGTGACTCGTGGAACTATTGCAGTTGAATTGAGATCATGAGGGGTGACAATGCTGATGATAGGGAGAAATTCAGATGAAAAAATAACAATGGCATCACTAAGCCATGGTTTCATGACTGACCCATCTAGCCCTGTCTAGCACCCTATTACATGAAATTACAAATTCCCTTATAATTTATGTCATTTGACCTGTGTGTTCTATTACCTGCAGCCCAAAACATCTTATGTGATAGAATATTTAATCAAATGATATATCAAATTCATTTAGATTAAAATAAAAGGTAGCATAAGAATCAAAGTAAGGTTTTTTAACCTGATTTACAAAATTATTTCTTTCCCATTATATGTGCTTGTACACAAAATTAAATCTATCCAGGTAATATAGTGCCAAAACATCAGAGACCAACAAATGTCAATCACAGTTCTCCTTATGTATTTGAGCAACTGAAGTATACATTCCCATTGAATTTCAGTTGGCAGCATTCTGAAATTGATTCATCAATTTTCTTTATGTGGTACATTAAAAGATACTTTTCAGTCCTCTAGAAATGTAGTTGAAATGTCATGTCCTTTTCACTTTGAATGTAGAAATTTGGGTTTGTTGACCTGGTAAAGAAATGTTTCCATCCACAAAACCTGTCAATAATGACAAAATGAGCCAAAGAGAGCATTTGTCACAATTTATCTATAAAGGATATTCTTTATACAATTTGAAAAGGAATCAAAATTACAAATGCAAAATTGAGCATAGGGCCTTGTAAGACCAAATACAAGTGAGAGACCCTGATGTTTTAACTTCATTAGTTTCAGGGTACAGCTCTCTCTGATAATCAGATTTTAATTAAAAAAAAAAAAAGTCAAAAGCCTCAATCTATTCTTTAGATGTTGATATCAAAATTCACATCACAGGTTCCAATCATGAAAAGCCAAAATAAACACCATTAATTTCAAAACCTGATCTGTAGTGTAAAGGTTATTGGGTGAACCCGGCTCAAGGAAATCTTTCTTCTTTTTCTAAAACTGTGCCCCACAATTTTTTTTTCCTGTAATGTCTTCTATCTGAAGTTTAGTCTCATAAAGTCTGTTCTCCACAGGGGAGAGAAATCAGGACATAATGGTATGATCTATGCTTCCTGCCAAGGCTGCTTCTTCGGTGATGGAGGTGCTTTGTACACTGGGTTATTGGATTATGGCCTCTGTTCCTGCCTGCATCCACCAGGGAGCCAAGCACTCTGTCTTTATTTTGTGACCCTTGTGTTTACACTGTTTCCCTCTCTGTGCCATGATTTCCTCTGAGCTATCAAATACTTCTAATTCCTATCCTCAGCCTGTGAGCTTCCTGCCAACTCCCAGGGGCAATCAATCACCTCCTCAGTTCTTAGATTCTGCCTGCCAACTTCCTGCTCAAACATTTGACTATATATATAGTTATAAATATATATATATATATATCTCCAATTTTTATGTCCCTTCTTATGGCTCTCTCCTAAAGTTGAAGAACTTTGAAATTATAAACTGTTTATCCTTTCTCTTAACTACCAAAACTTCCTTCTCCTTCTTCTTCTTCTTTTTTTTTAATGCAACATCTTTTAACTCATTTAAGGTTGGCCTCAGTGTCTGTATTCCTCCAGCGTGATTCATTTTGCAGTGGAAAGTTTTCAGGAAAATTGGACTTTACCCATTTATAGACTTCAAGCCTTATATTTTATTCATTTGGAATGGACTTTTAAAATACGGGTTACTAATTTTGAAGGTTATTAATTTTTTGAAAGTGATTTAAATAAGTGATTTCCTGTTTGCTCCCCTAGTGGCCCCATGAATTAATCACATTGTGCTTGAATTGTTTTCTCATCTCATGACCCAGTAGACTGAATTCTTAGAGCAGGATTAGGACCATGTATATCTCAGTACAGCCTTAGCATCTGGTTCAAGGACTGGAATATAGTATGTGCTTGATGATTCTTTATGGAATGGAATGAAAGAGAAAAATATTTAGTTTAAAGTTTTTTTAGTTTATTTAAAGTTTATTTAAAATTTGTTTATTTATTAGAGTAATTATATTATAAAGGTAAACTTTTTAAAAACCGGAAATGTAGATTTTCTGTATAATCAGATTGTTCATATTTCCTCCATGTCTGTACCTAAAACCACTCCAAATTATAATTTTTAAATGTAAATTTAAATATTTCATTTCATTTACTATCTAAAATGCTTGAACTGCTGATGTCTCGTTTTTACTTAGTACTAATGTCCTGGTTACTTTATAAAGTAAAATGTCATTTTACTTATATATCATAGAGATGTCAATTAATTCATAATTTGAGTTTTCTTCTTTTCATGTCAACCACATCTCTGTTTACTTACCTGATGCCTCTGCTCTTTCCTTTTTTCTCTAATTTTTATTACTAATAACAGTGTTAAGAAATATATACATTTCTTATTTCCAGCAAATAAGCCTAGATCATATTTTTAATTGTTAAAATCAGGTCTAACTTTAAAGTGAATGCACACAAATAATGGGTCCTTGTCATTTCCACACATATATCATAAATTTCATGAAGGTAATTAGTAAGCAGAATAAAAGAAAATTCCACACATCCCTTCTGAGAGAGAGGGGCATTGGAAAGTTTCAAACCCAAGTGGCTTCAAATCCAGCTCTGACATTTAGTAACTGTGTGGTATTCAGGAGTTACTTAACTTCTTTGAACTTCAGTTTTTTCATTAGGAAAATAGAAAACATAAGAATCTCAACCTGTGGTTAGAAGGGTGAATGGTATTAAAATATATTAATTTTTTAACAAATGGTAGACTATATAGTGATATTATTATTTTGTGGACTTTTAAAGTCAAATAGACAGCTAGCTCTAAATATCAGAACTTGACTTTAAAATGAAAAAGAAAAACTACATTTAAATAATCTACTCCAAGCCAAGCATGGTGGCTTATGCCTGTAATCCCACACTTTGGGAGGTTGAGGCTGGCAGATATTTGAGGTCAAGAGTACGAGACCAGCCTGCTCAACATGGTGAAACACTGCCTCTACTAAAAATACAAAAATTAGCTGGGTGTGGTGATACACACCTGTAATCCCAGCTACTTGAGAGACTGAGGCATGAGAATTGCTTGAATTTGGGAGGCAGATTGCGCCAATGCACTCCAGCCTGGGCAACAGAGCAAGACTTCGTCTCAAAAAAAATAATAATAATAAAAATAAATAAATAATATATTCCAAATGGTTTGTCTACAATGAACTGACGATGTTAAGATTATTTACATTTCCTGTTCTTATGTAAGATATTGATATTTTATAGGTAAAAAGTGAAATATATGTGTTCATGTATGCATTAAGGTATTATTTCTACATACAAAAAAATTGCAGAACTAAGAAAATTACCCAGGGAAACCAAGAGGAGAAACACACTTCTATTTGCATTGGGTGGATGTCTCAGACACAGCCAAGCCTGTATCTAATCAGAATAGGCAGTTCCTGAAATTATAACTTTGAAGTTCTAAAAAGCTTGAACATTTTAAAAGAATTTCTGTTTTACGTTATTGTTGTACATTTTAGCATGAGTGATTCCTGTTTAGCTTTTGGCATGCCAATTCCATAAGTGTGGTTAACTCACAGTACTGGACTGCCTATTTCAGAACCATTTACAACTGCTTTCTCATCTTCTACTGTGAAAGCTCCGCAGATAGGGCTTAAAGACTCAGGTTCCACACACACTTCCGGCTATCAGTGACCTGACCGTGTGATCCAGCTCTATGCTAAAAGATTGAGTAGCTTACCTGCTGAGAAACGTGTTTTTAAAGTGGTTTATAGAGGACACTGGCCTTTGTTTTTTCTCTTCCTACTTCTTCCGGCTTCAGCCTGGATAGTGGATGTGAGCTTGCAGAGCAGCAGCCATGTTACAACCTGAGACAACATACACAAGACCTGGCCTGTACACTCTGAGAACAACGTTCTCTGGAGACCTGGACTACTAAACCCTGCTTCTTTCTGTTAAGATAGATAATTCTTGTGTATCTAAATCATTGCAGAGACTTCTGGTTGGTTAAACCCGAATTTACTTCTAATTGATATGAGCTTCCACGCAAACACAGAAGAAAACAAGTGTGATTTAACGACTATTTTCACAGTTCTCTTAAGGATGGTATATATCACACACCATTCTAGGCATGCTGAAATAAAATTAATCCATTACAGAAAATATATTATTAGGACATTAGAACCTACTTCTCTTCCAAGTCTGGTTGAGAAAGATTGTACCAAACCCTGCTATATAAAATACAGCCTATAGACCAACAGCATAGGCATCATCTGGTAACTAACTGGATGCCTAGAATCTCAGAATTCTCCCTCTTCACCTACTGAATCAGAATGTGCCTTTTAACTGTGATTCCAAGATGATTCATATGTACCATAAAGAGTTTTAAATGCTGGATGAATTATGAGCTTCTGAGGTCAAAGGAACAGTATTTTTTAAAAAAAATCTTTTGTATCTCTATTTCCCGGTACAATGTCTAGATGGAGCATAATAAGCCCAACTAAATATTTGATGAGTGAAACATAACACTGGCTCAGTGTCAAGCATTAAATTCCATTATAGGTTTGATTATCACAAATCTAACTATTATTTGCAAAGTTGAGCTTATGACTATGAGGAAATGAATAATGAGACAGATATCATGAAAAAAGGAAAAGTGATTAAAAAGTTACAAAGCATAGAATGCAATAAATCATAGGCTCTAGATGTGCACTGAAATTAAAAGTTTTAAAGAACCTAGGCCCCTATAACAGAAAGTTAAAATTGGAAAATTAATGGATAAGTCCTGGGAATCTGTCCTTGCCAACATTCATTATATTACCTAGAGCTGTCTTGATTTGTCTATTTTAGGTTCTCCTATTTGGGAGAGTGGTGGACCACTTGACTCTGAAGAAAGCTAAAAATACTCTCTCAGGAGAATGCACACACACACACATACACACACACACGCACACACATACACACACACACGCACACACATACACATAGACACACAGACATGCTTAATTCAGTTTCAGGAAGTGCCCAGACTTTCTAAAACTTAGCTATCGCAGAAGGTACAGTGTACTTCAGGTAGAGAGCCCTCCATGATGTTTGAATTTTCTACATTACAAGTTAAATAAAATGATGGTCTATGAAATCTAGAAATGATTTGGAGAAACAGACGTAGTTTTTCTCCTCACATATTCCACATCCTAAACTAACTTTTGACTGAGGGTTGAATTGTGGCCTCCTCTCCACTACAAATCTATTGAAGTCGTAACTCTGTTACTTCAGAATGTGACCTTATTTGGAAATAGGGTTGCTGCAGATATAATTAGTTTGATGAGGTCATACTAAAGTAGAGTGGGCCCTTATCCAATATGACTGATGTCATAGTGAAGAGACACAGAGACAGACGCACGAGGGGAGAACACCAGTGATGATGCAGCCCGAGATTGAAGGGCTGTACCTGCAAGCCCAGGAACACCCGGGGCCACCAGAATGTGGAAGAAGCGAGGAAGGATCCTACCCCAGAAGTTTAGCAGGGGGTATGACTCTGCCTACACCTTGATTTATCACCTCAAGACTCTAGAACTGTGAGAGAAGAAATTTCTGTTGTTTTAAGCCCTCCACATTTGTGTAAATTTGTTACAACACTCCTAGGAAATAGTGGGACAACACAATCTAGAATTATAATAATTGATTTCAAAGTGTCTGTCATGGTTATTAATAAAAACTTTTATTCTGGAGGTATTCACTAATCTTCACTATGTGAATTCACTGATTTTCAATTTGCCATGTAACATACCCAGATAAATCAAGAATAGGCTCTTATTCTTAGAGAAAAGATAGCCTAAGTTTAATTTAAAATTTACATAGTTGATCGGGGTTTCAATTCTTTCATCAATGAAGTGGACATTAAATGTTTAACATTAAAATTGTCTCTGAGCTCCTCTCAGAGTTTCTATCAGAATTTCTATCAGGTATAGATAATAATTAATCGGTAGTTTATTTGCTAAGGAATTATTTTAAATGAATTGTAGATACTTAACCTAAAAAAGAGAAAACCAGCTCTCTTCAATTAGCTGAAAGGCAATTAACTAGAAGAGTTATTGTTTTGTATGACCTCAAATGATAGACGGGAACTGGCAGAGATGAAATTACACTAAATATACATAAGAATTTGTTAATTATTTTAGCTTTAACAATATATTCTGGCCCTCGAATTAATAAGTTCTTTGTCATAAGACTTGTTTTGCTGAAGAATCATTTGCCAAGATGTCTTTAGGGGTTTCAATCATTCCCAAGTTGGTTGGAAGATCATATCTTTCAAACATTATGGGATCAATAAAGGTATATTTGGAAGATTGATCACTCTGGAGATAAAATGAACTTCAAACCCTGTATCTGTTCTTTAGTAATTATGTAAACTTAATTTCTGAATATCATCTTCCTCTCCTGTAAATACAGATATTAATACCCACATTAAAGTATTATTTTGAATTATAAAATAATGCATACCAAGTGTAGAGTCATTAGTTGACAATAAATGCTGATTCTCTCCTATGCCCTGTAACTCTGTGTGTATTTATATTTGCTATTGTTTACCATGTTAGGATACAAAAATAAACTGCTAAATAAAATTAAAGACCACCATTAAAAAATATTTTAAAACAATATTCAGAAAGATAAGTAATAAAGTATTACTTACTGCCACATATTAATTTTTATAGTTGTGGGGATGTAGAAGTTTGTCACCAGTCACTCAGATTTGTTCTGTATTTGATCCTTAAGGGGAGCAACAGTACTTTCCTCAGTGCATTTAGAATAGAAAGTCCTGAACAACATTTTAGAGGTATAGGGAAAGAGCAAAGGTTCAAAAACATTGCTAAGCTCTGATCCTTAGCACAAACAAGGTTCTGAATAAGTTGAGAGCAAAACCAGCCTCCAATTATTTTATCTTTAAAAGCAATTACTTCTTCATGACAATTATTCGCATATTTTTAATTTGCAAAAATATTCTCTTTATAGTAAGCATATATGGAGCTGCATACTCAGCTTCTTTAACTGTTGTGTGATACAATTTTATGTTATTTTGTTTTCAGATTTCATGTTCTGGATGTGGCAATTAATGTAGCAATTGTCTGCATTTTTTTTTCACTAGAGAAAGGCTGTTTGCCCACACGTTCCTAAAAGCAACATGAAAAAAAAAAAGGCCCATCAATTACCCTTTGCAAAATCTACATATTTTCCTATGCTTTCTCTGTGTAAAACAATGCAAACTACAAAATATTTTAAAATGTATATCTATCCTTTTGGGTATTAAGTTCTGGTTTGCTGAAGATACTAAATCCTTGTATTTTATTTTATTTTATTTATTTATTTATTTAAACCATGCAAGGAGACTGTTTATTTCCAAAGGATTTTGCAATAAACATAATGAATAGGCTCCAGGCAGCTGTTCTATTCTTCTCCCTCATTCTCATCCTCATAGGAGTCAGTGCCTATTTCCTCCTAATCCTTCTCCAGGGCAGCGATATCCTCCCGGAGCCTTGGAGAACTCACCGTCCTTCATGCCCTCACCAGCTTCCCAGTGTACAAACACTCTCTTGACATACATCAGCTCGAACTTGTGGTCCAGGTAGGCCCAGGCCTTGGCGATGGCAGTTGTGTTGCGCAGCATGCACGTGTCACACTGTACCTTGGCCAGGTCACCTCCAGGCACCACAGTGGGTAGTGCTTAGTTGATACCAACTTTGAGGCCTGTGGGGCAGCAGTCCACAAACTGAATGCCGCACTTGGTATTGATGTTGGCAATGGTAGCATTGATATCCTTGGGTACATCTCTGTGGTACAACAGGCAGTAAGCCATACACTTGCCATACCAGTAAGCCAGATACCCTAAAGTGTCATACCATCACACTTTGCCATCTGGCTGGCCAGCTCAAAGCATGTATTGGCGATCCCTGCCAAAAACAGCTGCTGTGGTATACCTTCTCTGCAGAGATGACTGGCACATAGGTGACCAGGGGGATGTAGATGTGAGTGCAGGCCACCAGGTTGATCTGAAACTCTGTCAGGTCCATGTTGAGGGCCTTGTCAAAGTGCAGAGAAGCTGTGGTGGAGGAGATTACTTTGCTAATGAGGCAGTTGAGGTTGGTGTAGGTTGGGCACTCAATGTCCAGGTTGTGGCAGCAATTGTCATAGATGGCTTCATCGTCCACCATGAAGGCACAATCTGAGTGCTCTAGGGTGGTGTGAATGAGTGGTCAAGATGAAGTTGTAGGGCTCGACCATGCCTGTGGACACCTGCAGGGCTGAGTAGATGGAGAATTACAGCTTAGATTTTGCCATTGTCACCAGAAAGCTGCTCCATCAGGAGTGAGATAAAGCCAGAGGCAGTGGCCCTGCCAAAGCTGTGGAACACCAGGAAGTCCTGAAGTCCTGTGCACTGGTCCGACGGCATCCAGATACAGTCCAGCACTGGGTCGTTGATCTCTTTGCCAATGGTATAGTGACTACAGACATCACTGTTGAGAGCATCCCCTTTTACAGTGATGAGCTACTCTGGGTGGAAAAACTGTCAGTATAGGCCATTTCAGATTTCATCAATGGCCATAGGCTCCAGATCCACAAAACAACCAGGACACATGTTTTCTAGCACTAATTTCACAGAAGAAGCTGGTGAAAGTGGACTATCCACTTCACCAGTGGTCTTTTCGCTGGGCATCTGCCCATCAGTTTGAATCTCATGTTCCAGGCAGTAGAGCTCCCAACAGGTTAGCATTGCCCATCTGGACACCCGCCAGCTCCGCATGGACTGAAATGTATTTACACATGGCAAATGGTGAGTCCCAGTGGTGTGTCTTATGTAGAGTCAGGGTGATGGGTTTCAGTGAGAACTAACCCATCCTTTTAAGGATATTTGTGTCTTGATTTAAAAAGTTTTAATTTTCCTGACACTAAAACATTGGTGTTAAAATGTGCATTTCAAATGTATGTGGGAGAAAAGTGAAAGAAACACTGATTCAGCCTTAAGATAAGTGTATCCTAAGACTTCATTTTAGCTCTGCTATGTATTAGTAGTGTGATTCTGGACAAATTATCTAATTTCTCTAAATTTTTGTTTTTTTATTTACGAAAAGGAAATAATATATTTTCCTGCACATCTTAGAATGGTAAATTTAAATTTAATATGCATATAAAATTTATTTGCAAATTATTAAGGGCTAAATTGATAAAAATATTATTTAACATGATATTATATCTTCATGACCAATTTCCATATTTCTACTGTTTCTTTTATGCCTACCTTTGACCTTTTACTCAGCACCTAAGACAATGAATGATAGTTTGGTCCATTTTATATCTGGCTTGTTGTTATTTTGAAAGTCTGAAGAAAACAAAGACCCTAATTCACCAAATGAGGAAGATTAATTCCTCATTCAACAAGTTCATTCATTCAGCAAATAATTATCAAGCACCAACTATGTACAAGAACTGTGCTGAATGATGGGCCTACAACAGTGAAAAATATAGACCAAATTTTTGCCTTCATACTTCTATTTTATGAGGTGAGACATAAACAATCTAAACAAGTAAGAAACTATATGTGAGGTAATGATAAATATTAAGGAGTAAAAGCAGAGCAGGAGTGAGTGCTTGTGGATGCAAGTTTATGTAGGGTGACTAGGAAAGGTTTGCTGAGTAGGTCATATTTGAGTAAAAATCTGGAGTGATAAAAGTGAGGGAGTGACCCGTGCAGCTATCTGGGACAACAGGGTTACAACAATGTATACCAAAGCTCCAAGGCAGAAGCATATTGGCGTATTATAGGCAGAGAGAAGGCCAGTGCACCTGGTGAAGGGTGAATAAGATGAAAAGCTGTAGGAGATGAGTTTGGATAGGTAAGTGGAAGAGGCAGATGACCTACAAGCTGTCAGCCATTGTTAGAATTTAGGCTTCTGTGAGAGATAGGAAGTCATTTGCTGGTTTCATACAGAGAAAAAACAGGATATGACCATTGTTTTAACATGATCCCTCTGGTTACTCTTCCTGGAACACAGTGAAGAAGATCAAGGTGAAACAAGGACATCATTTAAGAGGCCATTTAAATAATTATTGGCTTGGACCAAGATTTTCACATGAAGGTAGTAAAATTGGTAAGATTCTGAATATATTTTCAGGATACAGTTGTCAGGGTTTGCTGATGGATTAGTCATTGAGTATAAAAACAAAGTGAAGAGTGAGGAATATCTCTAAGAATCATAGCCTGAGCAATATAAGAATAGTATTACCATTTTCTCAGATGGGAAACAAAACGAGAGTCCTATTTAGGAGAATATCAGTCCCTCAGTTTTGGACATTAAAAGTGATTATTACCCATATCGTAACCACACACTTTCTCCTGGGTTCTCACTTAGGACCACAGGCAAACATTCTTGACTTCTAGTGAGAAGCCTTGAGTCAACAAATAGAGGAATTCCCAAAGCATGGAGTTATTTCATTTTATTATTTTATTTTATTTTTGCCATAAGAGCCAGGCTTCCAGCTTTCACCATATAAATAGCAATGGAAAAACACCCAGTGGTTATAACTCATTTCCCTATCAAGACTTCAATCAATATGCTCAGCCATAAACAGTAGCCTGTCTCACCAGAAAGGCAATAGTCAGAACCAGCTGCCCACATCTTTAAAAGTCCAATACCTCTAAGTTGCAAATTTGGGGTAACCCTGGAAAATTCACAGAACTCTCTTTTCTTCAACTAAATAGGAAATAACACACTCTGTGATCTACCTTTGTTACAGGATTACTGTAAGGATCAAATAAGACAAAATATACAATAATGCTATATAGGCATAGTCATGACTGTTTAACAACAAAAACCATAGTGAGACTTTTTTTTTTTTTTTGCAAATAGACACTTATCAGCTGTAAATGGTATGATTGGAAGAATATAAGTTGTTTTTAAAAAAACAATAATCAGTTCCAAGCAAGTTGCTTTTTTACTGATACATAATATTTATAGATATTTATGGATATATGTGATATTTTGTTACATGCATATAATTTGCAACTATCAAACCAAGATGTTTAGGATGTCCATCACCTCAAGAATTTATCATTTTTATGTATTGGGCTCATTTCAAGTCCTTTTTTTCCAGCTATTTTGAAATATGCAATACATTTTTGTTCACTGTAGTCATTCTACTATCGAATAGTAGAACTTATTCTTTCTATCTGACTATTTTTTTTGTACCCATTAACCAACCTCTCTTCACCACCCTCCTCCTACCCACATACTCTTCCCAGTTTCTAGTATCTATGATTCCACTCTCTACCCCTATGTGATCGACTTTATTACCTACTACATATGAGTGGGAACATGCAACATTTCTCTTTCTGTGCCTGGCTTATTCCAGTTGCAATCATGTTACTGCCAATAATAGGATTTCATTCTTTCTTATGACCAACTAGTATTCCACTACATATATACAGCCCATTGTCTTTATTCATTTATCTATGGATGAACACTTAAGATTAAGTTCATATCTTTGCTATTGTGAGTAATTTCCTTGCCTTTGGATATATACCCAGTAGTGAGGTTGCTGGATCATATGGAGTTTTTGGAAAAGTCTCCATACTGTTTTCAGTAGAGGCTGTACTAATTTACATTCTCACTAACAATGTTTAAGAGTTTCATTTTCTTGACATCCTCACCAGCATCTGTTATTTTTTTGTATTTTCTATAATAGCTATTCTGACTGGGGTAAGATGATATTTCATTGTGGTTTTTATTTGCATTTCCCTGCATTAGTGATGTTGAGCATTTTTATATACCTCTTGGCACATGTACATCTTCTTTTGAGAAATGTCTATTCATGTCCTTTGCCCATTTTTTAATGGGATTATTATTTTTTTCCTGTTGAGTTGTTTGAGTTCCTTGAATTTTCTGGATATTAGTCCCTTGTTGGTTAAGTAGTTCTCAAATATTTTCTCTCATTCAACAGGTTGTTTCTTCATTCTTTTAATTGTTTCCTTTGCTCTGCAGAAGGATCTTAGTTTACATTTGCCCCATTTGTCTATTTTTGTTGTTGTTGACTGTGTTTTTGAGGTCTTAGCCACAAAATCCTGTCTGGACCAATGTACTGGAATATTTCCTCTGGGTCTTATGTGTAAGACTTTAATCCATTTTGGGTTTATTTAAGTGAAAGGTAAGAATCTAGATTCATTCATCTACATATGGATATCCAGTTGTCCCAGCACAATTTATTGAAGAGGGTTTCATTTTCCCAGTATAAGCTATTGGTGCCTTGTTTAAAATCAGTTAGGTATAAACACATGGATTTATTTCTGGGTTCTATATTCTGTTTCATTAGTCTGTGTATCTAATTTTATACCAATACCATGCTATTATGGTTACTATAACCTTGTAATACATACTGAAGTTGTGTATTGTAATGCCTCCAGCTTTATTGTTTTTGCTCACCATTGCTTTGGTTATTGGTTATTTTGTTTGTGTGTGTGTGTGTGTGTGTGCTTCCATATAAATTTTATGACTTTTTTTTATTTCTGTGAAGAATGTCATTGGTATTTTGATAGTAATTACATTAAATATGTAGATTGCTTTGGGTATTAGTAATTATTCCTATCCATGAGCATGTGATATCTTTTCATTTGTGTGTTCTTCAATTTTTTCATCAGTGTGTTAGTCTCCTTTGTAGAGGTCTTTCAACTCTTTGGTTAAATTTATTCGTAGCTCTCTCTCTCTCTCTCTCTCTCTCTCTCTCTCTGTGTGTGTGTGTGTGTGTGTGTGTGTGTGTGTGTGTGTGTGTAGTTATAGTAAATGGTATTGGCTTCTTGTTGTTTTTCCCCTAGTTGGTTTATTATTGGTCAGTAGAAATGCTATTGATTTTTGTATACAGATTTTGTATCTTGTAACTTTATTGAATTTATTTATCAAATCTAAGAGTTTCTTGGAGAATTCCTTTGGTTTTTAAAAAATATAAGATAATATCTGCCAAAAAAAAAAAAGACAATTTGAAGTACTCTTTTCCAATTTAGATGCCTCTTATTTCTTTCTCTTGCCTGATTGCTTTGGCTAAGACTTCAAGTACTATGTTGAATACAAGTAGTGAAAGTGAGCATCCTTGTTCCAGTCCTTAGAAGAGAGGCTTTCAGCCTTTTTCCATTTAGTAGAATGTAAACTGTTAATTTGTTGTATATGGCATTTATTATGTTGAGGTATATTATTTCTATGCCTAGTTATAGTTAACAGTTTTTATCATGAAGGGATTTTGAATGTTATCAAATGCTTTTTCTGCATCTGTTGAGAGGATAATATGGTTTTTGTCTTTCTTTCTGTTGATATGATGTATCACACTGATTGATTTGCATATGTTGAACCATTCTTGTGTCCCTGGAATAAATCCCACTTGATTATGGTGTTTTATCTATTTGATGTGCTGTTAGATTTAGTTTACCAATATGTTGTTGAGAATTTTGGCATCTATTGTTCATCAGGGATATTAATCTATAGTTTTCTTCTTCTATTGTGTCCTTGTCTGCATTTGGTTTCAGGATAATTTCAGCCTTATAGAATAAGTTAGGGGAGAATATCTTCCCTTCAACTTTTTGCAATAGTTTCAGGAGACTTAATGATAGTTCTTCCTCAGTAAAATTCAGCAGTGCAGGTATCCAGTCCTGTGCTTTTCTTTTGGGAAATGTTTTATTACTGATTCAGTATTGTTACTTGTTATTTGTCTGTTCAGATAATTTATTTCTTCCTGATTCGTTCTTTACAGATCATATGTTTTCAGGTATTTATAAGTTTCCTTTAAATTTTCCAGTTTGTTGGTGTATAGTTGTGCATAATAGTCCCTGACAATCTTTTTTATTTCTGTAAAAATCAGTGATAGTTTCCCTTTTTTTGTTTCTGATTTTGTTTATTTGGGTCTTTTCCATTTTTCTTGGTTAGTCTAGCAGTTTATTTATTTTTATTACCTTTTCTAAAAAGCTTTTTTGTTGATCCTTTCTTTTCTTTTCTATTTCATTTAGAAATACTACTCTGTTCTTTCCACCTACTAATTTTGGGTTTGAGTTGTTCTTGGGGATGGGGATATTGAATGGGCCTGTTCTTGGTCCCAGTGGTGGCAACAGTGGGCTGAGTATGCCTGTCCTTGGGCCCCCAGGAAGCATATGCAAGTGTTAGCAGGTCCAGATGGGACAATTATTAGGCCTCCAGACTACTTGCTCAGGTGACAGAAGTGGTAGCAGTGGCCTAGGTGGACAGGTAGAACTTTAGGCCCCTGCAGTGTACATGATATGGGCAAGGGCAATGACAGTGCAGGACAACCCTTGTACCCCAGACAGTATTGCTGGTTTTAGCAATGGCTGGGATGGCTGGGCAGGCCAGTCCCCAGTTCCCCAGATGGTACATGTAGGTGAGTGCCAATGGTGGTTGTAGCAACAGGCTGCGTGGGTTTATCTCAGGCCCTTAGGAAGACTGCACAGATGCTGGCAATAGTGGACATGGTAGGGCAATCTCAACACCTCTGGATGGTGTGCTTGGGTGCTGGGGGTGTTTGGGGTCTATTGTTAGGCCCTCTGGTGATACATGCATGTGCCTGGGGTAACTGACAACAGGATGATCCTCAGGTCCCCAGGCAGCATGCTCAGGTACTGGAAGGTGCAGTGCTAGGTTGAGTGGGCCTGTCCTCAGATCCACCTAGTGGTGTGCATGGCATCAGGCTGTGTTAGCAAGGGCAGAATAATTTCCAGGCCTCCAGGCAGCATGCTTGAGTGGCAGCAGTGACAGTGGTGGTGGCAGGCAGGGAAAGACCATCCTTGGGATACATGCAAGTGTATGGCAATCCTGCCTCTGAGAGTGGCAGGATTGTTGTCAGTGGCAGTGATCCCAGGCAGGTGGCTTTCAGACTCTGGGGAGCACATGGTTTGGCTCCCTTTGTCCTGCGGGTGGCCTCCCTGGTGCACTTCTGCCTGTTCCCCAGGGTATGGGACTCTGTGGGTTAGAGTGCTGCAGACCATGTGTATTAGTCTGTTCTCATGCTGCTAATAAAGACATACCCGAGACTGGGTAATTTATAAAGGAAAGAGGTTTAATGGACTCACAGTTCCACAAGGCTGGGGAGGCCTTACAATCATGGTGGAAGGCGAAGCAGGAGCAAAGGTGTGTCTTACATGGTAGCAGGCAAGAGAGCATGTGCAGGGGAACTCCCCTTTATAAAACCATCAGATATCATGAGACTTACGTACTACCATGAGAACAGCACAGGAAAGACCTGCCCCCATGATTCAATTACCTCCCACTAGTTTCCTCCCACAACAGATGGGAATTACGGGAGCTACAATTCAGGATGAGATTTGGGTGGGGACACAGCCAAACCGTATCATTCATGGTCCAGTCCATGAAACCATTTTTTCCCTCTAGACCTCTGGACCTGTGATGGGAGGGGCTGCTGCAAAGGTCTCTGACATGCCCTGGAGACATTTTTCCCATTGTCTTGGTGAATAAAATTTACCTCCTCATCACTTAAGCAAATTTCTGCAGCCAGCTTGAATTTCTACTCAGAAAATGGGTTTTTCTTTTCTATCACATCACCAAACTGCAAATTTTCTGATTTTTTATGCTCTGCTTCTCTTTTAAACACAAATTCCAATTCCAAACCATATCTTTGTGGATACATAAAACTTAATGCTTTGAACAGCACCAAAGTCATCTCTTGAACACTTGGCTGCTTAGAAATGTCTTCCACCGGATGCCCTAAATCATCTCTCATGTTCAAAGTTCCACAAGGTCTCTAGGGCAGAGGCAAAATGCCACCATTCTGTTTTCTAAAACATAACAAGAGTCACCTTTATTCTAGTTCCCAAGTTCCTCATTTCCATCTGAGACCACCTTAGCCTGGACTTTATTGTCCATATTACTATCAGCATTTTGGTCAAAGCCATTCAACAAGTCTCTAGGAAATTCCAAACTTTCCACATCTTCCTGTCTTCTTCTGAGCCCTCCAAATTATTCCAACCTCAGCCTGTTACTCAGTTTCAAAGTTGCTTTCACATTTTCATGTATCTTTACAGCAGCACCCCACTCTACTGGTACCAATTTATTGTATCAGTCTGTACTCGCGCTGCTAATAAAGACATACCCAAGACTGGGTAATTTATAAAAAAAGACATTTTAATGGACTAATAGTTCCACATTGCTGGAGAGGTCTCGCAATCATGGCTGAAGGTAAATGAGGAGCAAAGACATGTCTTACGTGGCAGCAGGCAAGACAGCATGTGCAAGGGAGCTCCTCTTTATAAAACCATCAGATCATGTGAGACCTACTCACTATCATGGAACAGCATGGGAGAGAACTGCCCCCATGACTCAATTACCTCTCACTGGGTCCCTCCCGTGAGACATGGGAATTATCGTAGCTACAATTGAAGATGAAATTTTGGTTGAGACACAGCCAAACCATATCACTCTGCCACACTGCTGGGTTCATTCAGTAATGTGTGGCTGAAGTCTTCTGGGTGGCTGTAAAGATAAGTCATTGAGGCTCCAGGGATATGGAGGTGCAGGGGCTATTTGGCCCCAGGTCAGGATATATTCTAGTGGGAGCCAGACTCTCAAAATGACAAATGGCATTATACTGCAGCTGCTTGAGTCTCAGGCAGGTGTGTAGAACCCAACTGAGCTTCCCCTCTGGAGCAATGCTGTCATGAGCACTCCAGGCAACTCCCTGTACTAGTCTCAAGGCTCATGAGAGTTGAGGGGATCTCCAATGGATAAGACTGCAGGAGTCCCATTATGGGAATATGGGCCACTGGGGATCC